>NC_134403.1:211678116-211978116 GCF_038048845.1 Mixophyes fleayi | reverse complement strand
GGAATTCTATTTCTCTTGCCACGGTGTTCATACTGTGTGTGTGTGTGTGTGTGTGTGTATGTATGGTAGTGATGTAGTCTTGTGAATACCAACCATTTCTTCATGAGTAATAGTCATGATTTCAGGAACCAGTTTAGCTAAGAAACACAAACCCTTCGAACTCGGAGTCACCCAGGAATAAGCTTTTCTCCCACAAACAAAGTACACATCATCGAGGAGAACATAAGGAACAGTATGTCCATTAATTATATCACATAAGGTTTTCACAAAACTACCCATGCCTAGTGCCTCCATTTGTTCGAGACACGTGTCAGCATGGATGACATTTTTACAATTATCTATAGAGACCTTTCCAATGGATACTTTCTTATGTTTAGTTACACGCCCTAATTTGTGGTGTCCATCAACGGTCCTGCCTATTGGTGACCTTACAAGTCTCCCTCCAAAATGAGTTTGGCGAGCCATTGTCTGATCTGATAGGTCAGCTTCCCAATTCTCCAGACGCTTTGCATAAGAGATGTTTAGGCACAGTAAGGGTCTGTCTAAGGAGTATTGTCGAAGCTTCAGACTAGAGGACCTAGTGTTATTGTACCTCCCTTCTATGGGCCTCCCTCCCTTCATTTCTAGTACCTCAGAGATGTTTAGTGGGAATTGTACTAGTCCTATGTTATGCTGTCCCTGAGGCACATGTGAGCACACCCAGCACTCAGTTTCATTTAGAACCTTACCCACTAAGGAGTGATAATCCTCCAGAGGATGCCCGCCCATGTCCAGGGTACTGGTGGACTGGCATCGCTGGATGCACTTTTCTTCAACTAGGGAGTCACAGAACTTACAGATACAATACTTATCAGACAAGAGCCCCTCACACTGTCTCTGAGTTCCCGAGCTAGCAGACCTTTTCATAACCCCTGGACCAAGCTTGATAAGGGGCTGCTCTGGGTATTCTAATAACTCCATCTCATCTGTATCTTTACCAGAACCTGCCTCTGTCCTCCATCCTCCTTCACAAAAATCGAGTGTCCTAGAAAAAGTAAAAACAAGGAAAATCCTGGAACAAAAGAAAAACAAAAACCGCCACTCCATCGCTGGAAAGATAGTTCTGAGACAACGTCTCTGGTTCAGGTGTCTTGACTGCAGGCTTTAGGTCTCCCGAAACAGGTTTACGAGTGACAGATCAGTGTCGTCGGTCTCAGCTTTGTCTCGCACTTTCTCTGGGTTATTGACTCTTCTGCAGTGGGTGGAATGGACCCAAGTGTCTCTCTCTGCAACCTTCAGTGATGTGGTAATGGTCAGCAACACTTGGTACAGGCCTTCCCAACGGTCTGTTAAACAACCTGAGCATAAGAAATTGCGGATCATAACATAGTCCCAAGGTTCAACATCATGACAGTTCGTTTCTGGCATACCAGGTGACAGCATTTTGAGTTTTTGTTGTTGTTGTTTAAGCTGTCTGCTCATTTTTATAAGATATTGTACAGTCACTTCATTATTACACTTTATGTCATCCTGCGGACTCACGATCAAATGAGTTTGTCGGCCGAACAGTATCTCAAAGGGGATAGATTAAGAGGAGGTCTAGGAGTGGTTCGGATGCTATGGAGGACTAGTGGCAAAGCTTCAGGCCACGCTAACCCAGTTTCAGCCATTACCTTACCAAGCTTGTTCTTAATAGTACCATTTACTCTTTCCACCTTACCACTGGCTTGTGGTCGGTAAGGGGTGTGAAGTCTGCTACTGATTCCCATGAGCTTACACATATTTTGGAAGATATCACCAGTAAACTGGGTACCCCTATCACTTTCAAAGATTCTAGGGATACCGAACCTACACACAATTTTCTTTGCAGTGAACACAGCAGTATTAGTGGCTGCCGGATATGCATCTACCCTACCGGAAAACACATCAATACATACTAACACATACTTTAGATTCCTGCACGCTGGTAATTGGATATAGTCAATTTATATTACCTGAAAAGGTCCGACTGGAGGAGTGATGTGGAATGGCTCAGTTGGAATAGTTTTCCCGACATTTTTCCTAACACAAGTAGGACATGACATTGCTTTCTTACCAGTCTGAGAGGAAAATCCAGGAGCACACCAGTATGCTCTCACCAGTTTGCACATACCTTCTTTACCCAGGTGAGTCAGACCGTGTGCTGCTTCAGCCAGGCTTGGATAGTACGTTCGGGCAGCTACAGGCTTACCTTGTCCATCCCTCCAGAGTACTGAGGACTCTTGATCACATCCCTTGCCTTCCAGACCGCCTTTTCCTGCAGGGAACACAAATCTTGCATTTCAATTAATTTCTGCATGTCTAGTGTCTGAAAAACCATCATAGTCTCGGTCGATACAGTCATAGTTTTCCCTGCTGCCCATTTAGCAGCTTCGTCCGCCCTGTTATTGCCCAACGACACGGGTCTTCTTCAGAGGTATGGGCTTTTCACTTTATGACGGCTACCGTCCTGGGTAACTGTATCGCTGTCAAAAGTCCTTTTATGTGTTGTGAGGGTGCCACTGGTGTGCCTGCTGCTGTCGTAAAGTTTCTAAGACGCCAAAGGGTCCCAAAATCGTGCACTACCCCGAAGGCGTACCTAGAGTCAGTATATATATTAGCTGATTTACCTTTTGCCAACTCACAAGCTCTCCTTAATGCTACTAGTTCCACCACCTGGGCTGAGTGAGGTGGGCCAGGGGGTTCAGCTTCTACAACATTCTGATCGTCTACAACAGCGTAACCAGTACATAGTTCTCCCATCTTTATCTGTCTATGACAACTCCCGTCTGTATAAAACATAAAATCTACATTTTCTAAGGGGGTGTCACGTATGTCGGGCCTCGCAGTAAAGGTCTGGTTCAGGTATTCCATGCAGTCATGAGTATCAGTACTCCTGCCAAACTCATCATCAACCAGGGTCTCCTCACCTCCCACCCTTTGTGTCTCTAGAGACACATATGGAAGGTATGTAGCTGGATTTAAGGTGCTACATCGTTTGATGGTGATGTTTGAGGGTGCCATCAGAGCTAGTTCCCAATTTGTGATTCTAGATGAAGAAACATGTCTGGTTTGAGCTGAATTTAACAGAGCTGGTAAAGCATGGGGTGTATAGACAGTTGAATTATGTCCTAATATTATGTCCTCGCTCTTACTTACCAGAAGAGCTGTTGCTGCTACACTTCTGAGACATGTTGGTAGTGATCTTGCCACAGTCTCCAATTGTGCACTGTAGTATGCTACTGGTCTGCTAGCATCCTCATGTTTCTGTGTGAGGACACCTACTGCGCAACCATTAGCTTCCATACAGTATAGCTCAAAAGGTTTTTCATAATCAGGTATTCCCAATGCAGGTGCTCTAGTCAGACTATCTTTAAGATTAAAGAACGCTTGCTCTGACTCTTCTGTGTGTACGACTCGTTCTGGTTTCGAGGAAGAGACTAGCTCCTGCAATGGTAATGGCAGAATAGATAAACCTGGGATCCAGGATCTACAGTATCCACACATCCCCAAGATGGTATGAATTTGCTTCTGGCTCTGCGGCAGAGTCATGTGTTGTATGGCCTAAATTCAGTCGGTCGTCAAATGTCTTAGCCCCTGGGTGAGACAATGTCCTAAGTATTTGACCTTAGTCTGGCATGGAGCAACAACAATTTAGTATCATGTAAACATGACATAAAAGAATCAGAGCACAGCAACAAATCGTCCACATATTGAATTAGAACAGACCCATTGCTAGGCTGGAAGTTTGTAAACAGTCATGTAAGGCTTGAGAGAAAATACTTGGGCTGTCAATGAACCCCTGGGGTAGTCTGGTCCATGTATATTGCACCCCCGGTAGGAGAATGCAAAAAGGTATTGGCAGTCAGGGTGAAGAGGGATTGAGAAGAAAGCAGAACATAAATCAATGACAGTGAAATGACTAGCAATTGGTGGAATCTGCATGAGGATGACAGCTGGATTGGGCACTACGGGGAATTGGCTCTCAACAACTTTATTAATTCCCCTTAAGTCCTGGACTAATCCATAGCCCCTCCCCCCACTCTTCTTCACATGGAAAATGGGACTATTTGCTGTGCTGGATGTACGAATTAAAATCCCTTGATGCAAATGCCTCTCAATAACAGGATATACCCCTAGTTCCACCTCCGGTTTTAATGGATACTGTGGGATTTTTGGAGTTATCCTACCACTTTTTAGATTTACCATCACAGGAGCTACGTTTGCCATTAATCCAGTGTCCTGTCCATCTCTGGTCCATAGTGAACCTGGTATTTCCAGCAACATCCCCTTTACTTGAGATGGACTTTGTTCTATAACGGTAGAGTGTAACATTAACCTTTGAGGGGTGTCCAGGAACACACCATCTGGGGTACAGTATATGACACATCCCATTTTACATAACAAGTCTCTCCCTAGCAAGTTAGTAGGAGCTGCTGCAGCCAAGAGAAACGAATGCTTGGTATGCAGGGGCCCGATAGTAACTTCTGTGGGTTTAGTTAAAGGATAATGTAACACTCTTCCCGTTACCCCCATAGCTGGAATAGTTTTACTGGTCACCTGTAGATTAAAAGGAGAGGTTATCACAGATCTGGCCGCCCCTGTATCTACAAGAAAAGTTTCTTTCCTACCAGCTATGTCAACTATCATTGTTGGTTCTTCTCTCTGACTCTCAGTTAACCTCACTGGCTGTAGACTACAGGAATGACCTGACCCCTAGCGCTGACTATCGCTTTCCCGCATGGCATTTGCTGATATAACGTGCGCGGGCAGGTATGAGTCCTCTTGTTTATGTGAATCCCTATTTGGAAGATACTTATGTGACCCATCCTTATGTGTATTGTACTCCTTTTTACAATCTCTCATGAAATGTCCTTATTCGTTACAGTTGAAACACCTGACTATTTTATGTTTCTTGTTATGTGGGTTGTATGCTGGTGGTCGTGTATGCATTCCCTCTAGAGCCTATATACTTACCGTCATTATCCTATCACTTTTCTCTTCCTTTTTTCTAAAATGGTTTGTGTCATGCTCCACAGCAGACTCCACAAGAGAATCTACTGTGATGCCACTCCAATTAGGTAATGTGGTTTCTACCCTCGTCTTTAAATTTTCTCTAAGGCCATCCATTAATACTCCTACAGCTACCTCTCTGTGATGTGGGTCCTCACCTATGTTTGATATCCCAGTGAACCGTGCTATCGCTGTTAGAGCTCTAGTGAAGTAATCTGATGCTGTTTCACTATCTTTCTGTTTGATGGTGAAAATTTTACTCCAATTCACTACTACTGGAAAATAGATGGCTAAATGTGTGACAATTTGTTCTATATTGTCTTGATTAATCTCATCTGTCAAGGTGTCATCTTCTTCCAACGAACAATCTTTAGTAAATTTTTGTATGTCAGTATTAGGAGGAAGACACCCCCTCAACACTACACGCCAGTCCTTATTGGTTGGTTCGTGTGCATTTCCTAAGTCTTTAACAAATTTCTGACACTTTGCCAACTCTTTTCTAGGGTCTGGGAATTCAGTCATAATGGAACGTAATTCTGATCTAGTCCAAGGACAATGCATTGTAACATTTCTTAAAGGAACTACACCATCCTTATCTGCCTTCCCATTGGGAACTGATATTGTGCGGACTGGATACGTACCCACTGGTTCACTGTCTTCAGGGGTAACTACTTCAGTATTTTGGATGTTATCCATCCTAGTGGTCACACTACTTTCACCTATCTCAGCCATTGCCCCTTTTCCATACTTACGCTGAACCTCTAACATATTAACAGCATGGGCAATGGCTGAAATTACAGTGGGTTTATCTTCTTCATTAGAAACACTTGTTTTAAACTGACTTAAAACAGGATATAACTTTGCAAATTCTTTTTTTTTCATTTTAAATAACGGCTGTACTTACTCCTCCCGCCACATAGGGTGGCGGGGGCGCGCTTGCGCTGAGTTCTCCACGCTTCTCAACGGCCACTTCCGCTGTGCGCGCGCTTTTCGCCACGTCTACTTCCGCTGTGCATTCGCTGCTCTGCCACGTGTTGCCTTCCATTTGCCACAATTTTAAACAATCAGTATGTTTTTTTCTCACTTTTGTTGACTTAATAAACCACACTTTATCTTTTACATTATTCAGTACCTTTGAATTAAAACTTCCTATTGTTGGGAAAGGCCTAACACAATCCTTGGGCATCTTGACCCACATATCGCAATAAACCATTGCGTATTCACCATATTTCTTACACATAAGAAACCTCGCTGAACCAATAAGCCCTTCCTTAGGCAGTACACTGCCCATCTCTAGCGTATGCTTAGCACCCATGTTGAAAAGTACCTTCTATGCGGAACACAGATACACTGCAGTGCTCTGTTCCTTCCAGCAAACAATACCCTTTAATGTGGAACACAGATATACTGCAATACTCTGTTCCTTCCAGCAAACAATTTCAACCCTGTTGCTACAATCAATCTACCGCTAGAAATCTCTAATGCCCGGTGGACATATTTCCACTAGCCGCGTCCACTCGCTTTTTTCTCGCACCAGGCGAGGACCCCATACACAGAAATATCACTGTAGGCCCCCAAGGGTATCAGCTCCTCTATACCCCGGCTCTACTACAAAATCTGTTGAGTTTATTATCGCTGGTAGCGCAAAGTCAATACAATCAACTTGCCTTTCCAGTATACTTCCTCCAAGCTGCTCTCCCAATTCACACTTACAGTTGTCCTTACCGTGCGATTGGTTTGCACCGCCTACTAATTCTAATTATCAGTAAACCATGCGATCTATTGGGTGCGCTTGGCGAAAACCTCTTTTGTTTTCGCCTTCGGTATATCTGCCTAATATACCGTTCACCAGTTGGGCACCTGCCTCGTCAGACAGCAACTGACACTCTATTCAACAATAGATCACAACTTTAGTGTATTGAAATCACAAAATCAAACAATATACAGCGTTAGTAACAGATCAAAGGGGAGCGAGATGAGAGCGGGGGAGGCCAGTGAGGAGGAGGTTGCAGTAGTCCAGGCGGGAGATGATCAGCGAGTGGATAAGGCATTTGGTGGTATCTTGGCAGAGGAAGGGCCGGATGCGAGCGATGTTATGCAGCTGGAAGCGGTAGGATTTAGCAAGTGAGAGGATGTGGGGGCCAAAGGAGAGAGAGGAGTCGAAGATGACACCAAGGCAGCGAAGTTGTGGGACAGGGGAGATAGAGGTGTTGTCGACAGTGATAGAGAGGTCAGAAGGGGATGAGGTATGAGAGGGAGGAAAAACTATGAGCTCAGTTTTGGCAAGGTTAAGTTTGAGGAATCGAGAGGACATCCAGGAGGAGATGGCAGAGAGGCAGGCGGACACCCTAGAGAGGAGGGAGGGAGAGAGATCAGGAGAGGAGAGGTATAGTTGAGTGTCGTCAGCGTAAAGGTGGTAGCTGAAGCCGAAGGAGCTGATGAGTTCACCCAGGGAGGAGGTGTATAGAGAGAAGAGTAAGGGTCCCAAAACAGAGCCCTGAGGGACCCCAACTGGAAGGGGGACCGGGGGGAGAGAGACCCAGAGGTGGTGACAGAGAAGGATCGGTGAGTAAGGTAAGAAGTGAACCAGGACAGGACTGGGCCGGAGAGGCCGAAAGACTGGAGGGTGTGAAGGAGGAGGGAGTGGTCAACGGTGTCCAAGGCTGCAGAGAGGTCAAGGAGGATGAGAAGGGAGAAGTGGCCCCTGGCTTTAGCAGAGAGGAGGTCATTGGTGACTTTAGGCAGGGCAGTTTCAGTGAAATGGAGGGGCGGAAACCAGACTGGAGAGGATCAAGGAGGGAGTGTTCAGAAAGGTAGGAGGTGAGACTGCTGCAGTCGAGCCTCTCGAGAATTTTGGAGGCAAAGGGGAGAAGAGATATGGGGCGATAGTTTGAGAGAGAAGTGGGGTCGAGATTAGGTTTCTTAAGAATGGGGGATACGAGAGCATGTTTGAAGGAGGAGGGGAAGATGCCAGTGGAGAGGGAGAGATTAAAGAGGTGAGCGAGGTGGGAGCAGGTGGTGGGGGAAAGGGAGCGAAGAAGGTGGGAGGGGATGGAATCCAGGGGACAGGTAGTGGAGGGGGAGGATGAAATGAGAGAGTGGATTTCCTCACCGGTGGTGGGGCGGAAGGAGTGGAGGGGAAGGTGGTTGGGGGGGGACGGAAGAGTGGGAGGGGTGGAAGAGAGAGTGGAGGAGGAGATTTCAAGTCGGATGGCCTCGATTTTAGAGGAGAAGAAGGAGGCGAAATCGGAGGCAGTCAGGGAGGAGGGAGGAGGGAGGGGAGGGGGCCAGGAGAGTGCTGAAGGGGGCGAAGAGGCGGCGGGGTTAGAGGACTGGGAAGAGATGAGAGATTTAAAGAAAGATTGTTTAGCGAGTGAGAGGGCAGAGCTGTAGGATGAAAGGATGAATTTAAAGTGGAGGAAGTCAGCCAGAGAGCCGGATTTTCTCCAGTGACGTTCGGCGGTACGGGAGCATTTTTGGAGGAAGCGGGTAAATTTGGAGTGCCAGGGTTGAGGATTGGAGCAGCGGGGGTGGACGGAGTGGGCAGGGGCGACCGCGTCCTGAGCGGAGGTGAGGGTGTGATTGTAGAGGGAGACCGCCTGGTTGGGGCAGGCCTGGGAGGAAAGGGGAGAAAGGAGGGTATCAAGAGAGAAGGACAGAGAGGCAGGGTCAAGAGCGTTGAGGTTGCGTATGGACAGAGTAGGTTTGGGCAGGGGGAGGGGAGCAGGAGAAGAGGAGAGAGAGAAGGAGAGGAGATGGTGGTCGGATAGAGGAAAGGGAGAGATGGAAAAGTCGGATAGACTACATAGGTAGGAGAAGACAAGATAAAGGGAGTGACCAAGGCAGTGGGTAGAGGAGGAGGTCCATTGGGTGAGACCAAGGGAGGAAGAGAGGGTGAGCAGATTGCTGGAAGCAGGGTAGGTGGGGTTGTCGATGGGGATGTTAAAGTCACCGAGAATGATCGAGGGGAGATCGGAGGAGAAGTGGTGAGGAAGCCAGCTAGCAAAGTTGTCAAGGAAGAGGGAGGTGGGGCCAGGGGAGCGGTAGATGACAGTGACATGGAGGTGGATGGGGTAGAAGAGGCAGATGGAGTGAGCTTCAAAGAAGGAGAAGGAGAGGGAGGGTTCAGGGGGAATGACACAAAAAAGGTGGAGGAGAGGAGGAGGCCCACTCCACCGCCTGGGCGGGCACCAGGCCTGGCGGAGTGGGTGAAGGAGAGGCCACCATAGGAGAGGGCAGCGGTGGAAGTAGTATCAGAATCGGAGAGCCAGGTTTCAGTAACGGAAAGAAGGTTAAAGGAGTTGGATAGAAAGAGGTTGTGGATAGCAGTCAGCTTGTTGCGGAGGGATCTGGCATTCCAGAGGGCACAGAAGAAAGGGGGAAATGGGGATGAGGTTAGCAAGATCAGCAGCACGCGGGGGAGGGCGGGGAGGAATGGGAGAGGTAGGGCGGGGGGAGAGTATGGGTATGGAGTGAGAGCGGGGAGGCATAGTAGGGAGAGAGAGTAACAGAACAGTGAGATAGTGGGGACAGTGAAAAACAGGTAAGAACAATGGCAGGAAGACAATGACAAGGTGGAAGACAATAACGAATTAGGGCATGGAGGGCATGGAACAACAGTACAGTGAGATAATAAGGACAATGAAAACAGGTAAGAATGATAGCAGAACAGTAAGATAATAAGGACAGCGGATAACAGGTAAGAATAATCAGGGAGACAATAGCAAGATGGAGGACAATAACCAATTAGGGCGTGGAAGGCAAGGAATAACAGAAGGAGAGGTAATAAGGACAATGGGAATAGGCAAGAATAATAACAGGTAAAAGTAGTTGCTGGTAAATATAAAATCAGGAAAAACAAGATAAAGGCATATAAATAGTAGAATAATAACAGGTAAAAAGTAGTTACTTGCAAATTGCCTAGTGCTGGTTATCATAAAATTGGGAGGACTACATGCTTTTTTTTAAAGTTAGACTAGCCCTAGAGCTAGTGCAAGAGATATGGCTGAAAAACAAGTAGCTTGGACAGTTATAGAGCTTGATTCAGATATGGCAGTGTGTACTCAAGTTTGGCATACCCCTATTTTAAAATGGCTAAACACCTCTTCCACACCCAGGTCACTCTCCAGACTCGGATGCTGTAGTAAGTTGCATGTAGTAGCGCATGGAACAGGGCTGTATTAACGTTTGTATCTTGCGGTTCTGAGCATGAGCAGAGTAATTGTGCAGACGCTCAAAATCGGCAGATACATGCCTTGATGAATCAGGCAGGCATTGTTTGCGAGAACTTCTTGTTTCAGAATGGTAATATCCGCTTTATGCATCTCTGAGTGGTTTTACAAAGTATCACACCACAGCTCTAGCCCAGAATTGTCCATGTTTGACAGGATAAAAATGTCTTTGTGCTGGCATCTCCAACGGAAGAATCACTTGGCTAGGGTAGTTAACAGAGACACTAGGGGTATATTTACTAAACTGTGGCTTTGAAAAAGTGGAGATGTTGCCTATAGCAACCAATCAAATTCTAGCTGTCATTTATTTAGTTCTACAAAATGACAGCTAGAATACTTTTGGTCCCTTAAAAAGTGGGAGACACATATAGAAACCGTTGTAATTCCTACACTGTTCACCTGATTTGGATGTAAATTCCCTCAAATTAAATCTGAAAGTCTGCAGTTAAAGCACATCTTGTTTGTTTCATTTCAAATCCATTGTGGTGGTGTATAGAGCCCAAAATATGGGAATTGTGTTGATATCCCAATATTTATGGACTTCACTGTATATATATATATATATATATACATACACGCACATATATATGGGAATATATATATATATATATATATATATATATAACACAACAAGAGATATACTCCGGCGCTATCTATCACATCGGTAAGTATTGCAAAAAAAATTCGTACACTTTGTAGTATTAAGTACAATAATAAAATAGTCCCAATAATATTAAGTCCACAATCACTTCACTCATGTGTGAGTGGCAGCCGTATGAAAGCCTGTATCCAGATGGTCAATCCAGAAGAAGTTAGTCACTGAAATAAAGCACAGGCCAGGCGTGTAATATCAGGATAATAATAAATGGGATGTGTATATATATGCGTACCGTCAAGTTAAGATGTATAATCTTGGAATAGAGTGGATCTTCTTCGAGAACTGTGAATCTGGATCTCAACTCAGGAAAGATAATGCAGAAAAGGCATACATAGCATAATATTGTAATGTATAGAACAATACACCACGTGCAGCTTGTCACACCACTGCAACTATAAGGGATGTGATTTCCAATAACCAGGGTGCATATATTCTAGCCAGGAAGACCAATAAAATATAATATGCGTACCAGACATCAAACGTTCAAATGGCTTCACAAGTAGAAGGCAGGAAATGTTTCCTTGAGAACAGCCATATTCCAAAGAAAAACGCTCCTCCAACAGCGATATAATAAATGGAAGAGAATACAATGTAATATACAGTATAAATTTTAATAAAACAATAAGCAATGACTCACATGTAGTTCAAGGAACACAGCTGATAAACGACAAGGCTCAACGCGTTTCGTCTTCATAACAGCAAGACTTCCTCAGGAGCACGCAATCTGATAGATACTGATTATTTGCTAATCAGGATCTGCAATCTTTTTGGAAGCATTCACACTGCCATTTGCACATTATTAAGTTTAAAACTGCCTATTTGACCATCAAATCATAACATGTATGAGCACCTTAAGCAACTACTTTTTTTTTTTTTTTTTTTAGCTGTCTGATTATGATCACTGTGGTAACATGCAAATGAAATTTATTGGAGACATTAAAATTAGAGATGCTCAACATAAAATTCGTTACCGCTGGGGATTCCTGTTTCACCTTATAATAGGACACGAAGGCCAGTCCCATAAAATTAAGACACTGGAACAAGGAGTAGCTCTTCTTCCCACGTTTGGAGTGGCGACATCCTCAATACCAATAACGGCTGCAACAGAGACTCCGAGACCAACAGCTCCTACGACATCGTGGACACAAGTCCAAGGAAATTAGAGGAACGGACTTCTATAAAATCAAAAATCTGTGCATTTAACGTTACCATTTCATTTGCTACTAAGTCTTTTGAGTCCCAAGCTCTGATTGATTCAGGAGCTGCGGGAAATTTCATTTCTGAATCCCTTGTAAATCAATGGTCCCTACCAGTGATTACCCTGAAGACTCCTATTATGGTGACTGCTATCGATGGATCACATATTATCAACGGTCTCATCACCCAAAGTACGTCTTCAGTGACCCTTCAGATTGGTGTCCTACACCGAGAAGAAATTTCGTTTTTAATCCTTCCTGTTACTACAAGTCCGATTGTCTTAGGCCTTCCATGGCTTCAATGTCATTCTCCCCAGATTGACTGGCGCACTCCTCAAGTTACGTCTTGGGGACCTGAATATCACCAACATTGTCTTTCTCGTGTTGTTCCTCGTAGAATACAGCAAACCTCCATTTCACCTTCCTCACCGGGACTTCCTCCTCAGTATGCTTCATTTGCTGACCTCTTTGATAAAGCTCAGTCTGAATGTCTTCCCCCTCATCGTTCATGGGATTGTCCGATTGACCTGTTACCTGGCAAGACTCCACCTAGGGGTCGTGTTTATCCACTTTCATTACCTGAGACTCAGGCTACTGTTGAATACATCCAAGAGAATCTCCAGCGAGCATTTATTCGACCTTCTACTTCTCCCGCTGGAGCTGGGTTCTTTTTCGTGAAGAAGAAAGATGGATCATTATGCCCCTGCATAGATTTTCGTGGACTTAATGCTATCACTATCAAAAATCGGTATCCCATTCCTCTGATTACTGAGTTGTTTGATCGGATAAAGGGAGCCCGGATTTTTACTAAGTTGGATCTTCGTGGTGCCTACAACTTGATTAGAATCAGGTCCGGTGACGAATGGAAAACAGCTTTTAACACCAGAGATGGGCATTATGAATACTTAGTAATGCCCTTCGGGTTATGTAATGCCCCTGCTGTTTTCCAGGGCTTCATTAATGAGATCTTTCGGGACTTGTTATATGTATGTGTCGTAGTATATCTGGACGACATACTCATCTTTTCCCAAGACCTGCCTTCACATCACCAACAAGTGGCCGAAGTTCTTTCCAGACTCCGGAAAAATTCATTATTCTGTAAATTAGATAAATGTTAATTTGAGTTGCCCCAGATTCCATTTTTGGGTTATATTGTTTCCGGAGTTGGTCTACAAATGGATCCAGAAAAGGTGAATGCTGTGTTACTTTGGCCTCAGCCAACTACTCTTCGTGCGATTCAGCGTTTTTTAGGCTTCGCCAACTACTATAGACGCTTCATTCAAGACTTCTCTTCAATTGCATCTCCCATTGTGGCTCTAACTCGCAAAGGGGCCAATACTAAGCAATGGTCATCTGAGGCTCTCCAAGCCTTTCAATTTCTTAAAGAGTCCTTCTCCTCTGCTCCCATCCTTCGACAGCCTGATGTGACGCTTCCCTTCTTCCTAGAAGTAGACGCCTCTAATGTTGGTTTAGGAGCCATTCTCTCCCAGAAATCGGAGCAACAAAAATTCCATCCTTGTGCCTTTTACTCTCGGGGTCTTCTGCCTGCGGAGAAGAATTACACCATCGGGGACAAGGAGTTGCTGGCTATTAAAGTAGCATTGGAGGAGTGAAGATATTTGTTAGAGGGAGCTCGTCATCCGGTGACAATTTTTACGGATCATAAAAATTTGTCATACCTACAGTCTGCTCAATGTTTAAATCCTCGTCAGGCAAGATGGTCTCTTTTCTTTTCCCGTTTTAAACTAATCATAACCTTCAAACCAGCTGCAAAGAATAAAAAAGCAGACGCTCTATCTCGAGCCTTTGTGGCATCCTCAGACGTTGAAGAGAGTCCTAACCACTTTATATTAGACCCCAAATGTGTTTCTCTGGCTGCTTCTTCCACTAAAGTGCTACCATTTGGGAAGACCCTCGTGCCTCCTGCTCTTAGGAAAAAAATCCTTTCATTGTTTCACTCTTCTCGTTTCTCGGGACACGCTGGTGAACGCAAGACCTTTGAAATCCTCTCTCGAAGTTATTGGTGGCCTTCTATGAGGAGAGATGTCAAAGAGTTTGTCGCGGCATGCGATTTATGCTCCCAGTTCAAGACCCCCTGCAGAACTCCAGCGGGGTTGCTTCAGCCACTACCCATTCCTTCCAAGCCTTGGACCCATATTAGTATGGACTTTGTTACTGAGCTTCCTCCTAGTAAGAATTGCAACACCATTTGGGTAGTGGTGGATAGATTTTCGAAGATGGCGCATTTCGTTCCCTTGTCTGGTTTACCTTCTTCTTCTACCCTGGCTGAACATTTCATTCGAGAAATTTTCCGTATCCATGGATGTCCGTCCGAGATCGTGTCAGATAGAGGAGTACAATTCGTTTCCAGATTCTGGTGGGCCCTTTGCAAGACCTTGGGCATACAATTAGCACTCTCATCTTCCTACCATCCCCAATCGAATGGACAAACTGAAAGAGTCAACCAAGATCTTGAGACTTTCTTAAGGATGTTCTCGTCAGCCAATCAAGACAACTGGGTAGAATTACTTCCTTGGGCTGAATTCGCACATAACAACATGTACCATGAGTCATCATCTAAAACTCCATTCTTTGTGGTTTACGGTCACCATCCGTCTTTCCCGGAATTTCCTGCCCTCCCGCCCACCCAAGTTCCTGCGGTTGAGACTTTGTGTCAAACCTTCAAAAATATTTGGGCTCAGGTAAAAACCTGTTTAAAGAAGACATCTGCCAGATATAAGTCTTTTGCGGACAAAAAGAGACGGGCTATTCCACCATTGAAAGTCGGAGACCGGGTGTGGCTATCTACTAAGAATATTCGTTTGAAGGTTCCATCCATGAAATTTGCTCCCCGTTTTATTGGTCCATATAGGATCATTCAAGTTATAAATCCAGTTTGCTTCAAACTTTTACTTCCCAAGAGTCTTTGTATTTCCAACGCCTTCCATGTTTCCTTGCTCAAACCTCTCATCATCAACCGTTTCTCGGTCCCTCCTTCAGCACCTTGGCCACTTCAAGTTCATCAGGAGAAAGACTTTGAGATTACTCAGGTTTTGGATGCTAAAATTTTGCGAGGAGTTCTTTGTTTCCTCGTGCATTGGAAGGGCTTTGGTCCTGAGGAGCGTTCATGGATCAAAGATGAAGATCTCAATGCTCCAGCCCTCTTGAAAAAGTTCTGTACCAAATTTCCGGACAAACCCGGTTCCAGGTGTTCTGTGCCCACCTTTAAAAGGGGGGGTACTGTCACTCACCGGACTGTGAGTGCTACTTCTAAGGTAGCTAGGAACCGTGTCCGTCCATTATAATGAGGTACTGCGCATGTGCAGCCCCTTTTAACTTTCAGTTCTGTTCCTTTAACTTAATTGGCTGATCAGGCAACACTCCCTATATTAAGCACCTGTGGTCAATACCACGTGGCCTGATCTTGGAGTCTCATTCCTCATGAGTCTCTGAAGGTGTTCCAGTGCCTGCTCGTTTGTTCAGCTGATGCTGATTCCTGTTTGCCGTTGGTGGTTTCCAGACCACTTCTATTCCTCGTGTTCCTAGAGACTCCAGCAGCTGATTCCTATCCGCTGCCTCCGTGGATCTACAGTTACAGATTACTGTAAACTCTCCTGTGTTTCATCGTGACTCCAGCAGCTGATTCCTATCCGCTGCCTCCGTATATCTACAGTTACAGATTACTGCAAACTCTCCTGTGTTTCATCGTGACTCCAGCAGCTGATTCCTATCCGCTGCCTCCGTATATCTACAGTTACAGATTACTGCAAACTCTCCTGTGTTTCATCGTGACTCCAGCAGCTGATTCCTATCCGCTGCCTCCGTGTATCTACAGTTACAGATTACTGCAAACTCTCCTGTGTTTCATCGTGACTCCAGCAGCTGATTCCTATCTGCGGCCTCCGTATATCTACAGTTACAGATTACTTCAAACTCTCCTGTGTTACATCGCTACTGTTCCAGCTGATTCCTGTTAGCTACTTCAGCGTGTTTACAGAGTCCTGCTCGTCTCAGCGCTCCAGTCTGCATCTACCTGCCGTCAGCTGACCCGCTGCCTACTGCTTTTACAGTGTGTCCATTTGTGTCAACTTGCCTGTTAGCATCGAGTCTACGCTCCTCGGCTTCCAGCTCTGCTACATCGCTTCAACTCTCCCGTGGTCTCCTGCTGTTCAATTCGATATACTACTGCTTCCTGAGTATTTGTCGTCCTTGCTGGCCTACCTACAGTGCGCTGCACCTACCTGCCGCTTCCATTCTGCAAGGACTTCTCATCTCGTCTGTTCCCTGCCGCTCAGGTATCCCTGCAGCTATCTCTAACAGCCTGCTCATCTGAACCACGGTATGCATACTTCTCATTGACTGTGCTGGTGTATTGCATATCCATCTGGACTGAGTTGTTCTCCTCCGGAGTTTCCATCCTCTGAGACTATTGCTATTATTGACTGTGTTTCCTTTTGCTGGACTATTCGAGTGACTTTGTTTATCTGTGCAGTGCTGCTCATTCATTATTATTATTTGTTAAAGTAATTCTATCGTTTTAAAATAAGCATTGCCCAATCAATTGAATGTGTGTCCAAAGCACAAAGTGATTTATTTTTAACAGATGTAAATAGTCAACAATTCAATACATTATTATATCATGATAAAGTACAGTACAGCACAGCCAATACCAAAAGATAATACATACATACCGCTGCAATCGCTTGCGCACGCTGCGCAACCACGGGACCCAATGGACAATATTCTGTATAGAATATTGTGTCAGATTTTGACTGAGGCCCCAGTGAGATGCAGCTAATATATATACAGTCAGTGTTTCATTGTGAACAATAGAGATGACGTAGATTGTTTCTATAGGTCCAGACGTTGGGTGGGTCCAGGCCAGACAGGTAATAGGTTGATTCAATCTAAGGAATCCAAAGGTGGGGGTCTTCTCTCCAGGGGGTCTGCTCCTTTTCATAGCCAGTATCATACAAAGGTTTTACTCTCTAATATCAATAACTAAAGTATGTAATGTGCGATCTCTTCGCCGACTGCACCGGACAGCTGCTGATGATTAGGGCTTCAATATGATATCAGGCATGACACCTTTCCTATTACCTAAACCTTTAATAACACTACAATGTACATATAATCAACATATATCTATATATATATATATATATATATATATATATATATCTATATATATATATATATATATATATATATATATAGACTAATAATAAACCGAATACTATCTGCTCCTGAGTTACAGTGTAACAGAACCAATATGAAATTATATAAATAACTAACTGTTGTAATGCGAGTGTGTGCGTGCGTATTTTACCGTGCGAACGCACCACATCACGTAACACGTGGCGTACGCTTCGCAATACGCACGGCAAACCAATATTAAACCAATATACTTTCGTTCATCCAATTATACGACTTTGACAGTCCACCCTTTGATAGTACAATAAACTATCACCTTAAAGATGTTATAAGCAGGATCTCAGTACCACGTTTCATTGTTATGTAATACAAATCCCCCTTGGTGTATGTCCACGCTGTTTGTAGATCTAAACAAGTTATCATAAGAGAGAGTCTTAATCCTCTAAACGACTTCTTCTTTTACTATAAACCGTACACTTCTGGAGCTTGGAGATAACCTTTTGTATGCCCTTCAAGGGTGCAATAAAACACTTAATACATTATTTGGAAAGGTACAAGGTACAGTAGAACGTGTATCAGCTATACAGAATTCTTTACTACAGTTCTTCAAGTTTAACAGGTTCTTCTGTCCAATGCATGTCTTTAAGCTCAGAATACATTTAAACACTTCATGTTCATCAATAGCATCATCCTATGTCTATCAATAATGTCATATGCAATCTCCTTCAGCTTGCGTTAATATACACACATCTAATAATGTCACCAGTTCTTTTCATCAACACTTGTGGGCGGGCTATTGTCTGTTCGTTCTTCCCAGTCTCCCAATACTCAGATTTAACAGTGATCGGCTTGCAAAGCATTGGGAGACTTCAGACTAAGGGACCTAGGTGTCCTACTTTTTCCCCTAGTGACCTCCCACCCATAGTTTGGGTACCTCAAGAATATTTAGTGGAAAGAGAACTAATCCTACTTGATATAATCACTGAGGCACGTGTGAGCACGCCCAGCCCTTTGTTTGGTCTAAAACCTTACCCTCCCAAGAATGATAATCATTCTCAAGGATGCCTGCTCAAGTCCGAATATTACTGGACTGGCATCGCTGGGTGTGTCTCTTTTCTAACCATGGGGTAGCCGTACTTACGGACGTAATGCTACTCAGACAATAGCCCCTCGCACTTTCTCCAAGCTCCAAGGTTTCTAAATTTTCCTTTACCCCTGAATTGAATAAAGTAATTTACCGGGCTGATTATGCTACTAACTTCTTCCTCCCCAATACCTCCTTATCATTACCTGAACCAGTCTCTGTCACCAGCTAATAATCAAAAGAATTAACCATCCTGAGAAGAGAATGAAATGAGAGAACACAAAAGAGGAAAAACTACAACTTCATGCTGGACAACAGTCTTAGCCTTTGGCTCAGGTGCTACTAACTTCATTCGAGGCCTTCCAGTACAAACTCATGAGTGCCCTTGGACCCTTCTCTGAGTGTTGGCCCCTCTGCAGTGGGTGGAATGGGCACCAGTGTGTCTCTGCTACCCTTGAAGCCGTGATGCTGGTAGCCTACACCTGGTACCGGTCTGCGGTCTGTCAAATAACCTAAGCTTAAGAAATTACTGCTCCACAACTTACTCTCCTGATCCAACATCCTGATAGTTAGTGTGACTTTTCAGGAAACAGTGTTTTGGACGTTCTCGGTTGCTGTCTCACTATTTACCTTCTCTCAAGGTCTAACCTAGCCTCCCAGTTACAATCTCATCTCACGAGGGGTCAAGAACATTTCAAAAACTGACAGGTTAGGAGTCTGCCCAGGGGTGATCTCTTGGTAGCGGGAAAGGACTAGTGGCACTTCAATCAAGTTCCAACTCTTATTCTATTCAATTCATTCTACCGAATACCACTACTTTATGTTCACACTGGTTTATGGCTAACTGAAAGTATGTGATTTGTTACCACTACTCATACATTATACATCTATTATCAATAACATGAATACCCCTATCATCTATTATAACTCTAGGACTATCACATTAAATAACAAAAGCTTTGAGTATTATACAGTAATACATTAGACACATTTCAATACACCTCTACCCAGACATTTTTTATTGGTACACCTGTGTATACTTGAGGATCCTGCATGGTGGTAATTGGATGACGTGTATTTGTTTTACCTGGAGGAAAACCCATCAGCAGGAGGGATATGGGATGGCTCTATTGGTCTACCTTGTCCATCTCTCCAGAGTCCACCAGACTCCTCACCACATCTCTTCACCTTCCAGACAGTTTATTCTTCAGGTAACACAAATCTTCCTATATTAACCAATATGTGTATGCGTACATGTGTGTGTGTGTTCACATTTTAAAACTAAAACAATACAACGAAAAACAAAACAAAACATAGATTTGTTAGCTGTCACATAAAACCCTGCTGTCTATTTGACAGCTATGTTCTCTCTGGTGTGACAGCCCTGTATGGTTGTGCGTGTAAGTGTGGACTTTACTAGCAGCTACTTCAGTTGGTAACTGTGTCACTGTATAAAGTACTCTATGTAGTGTCCTAATCATGTGCTGGTATTGCTATAAAACGATTTCTTAGTCACCTCAACATCGCCCTCTAGACTAGAAAAATGCTAAAGACCAATGTATATCAATCGATTTTCCCTCTGCCAACTCACATGTCATTCTCAGTACCTCATATTCAGCTACTTGACTAAGTGGGAAAGGCAAAGAGGTCTCTTTCTATAACACTTTCTTCAAATATAACAGTATCCCATACATGCCTGTCTAACAGTGAAAATTATAAAAACATGAAAATTCTACATTTTCTAGGGTTTCACATTATGTCGTATCTTGTGGTAAAAATACTACTCCAATGTTCTACACAGAGATGCATATCTGTATGCTTAACCTCTAGCATTCTTCTGTCCTCCTGTCCTGCCCACCCTTTGTGCATCCATATAAAGGCACATTTTTGTACAGGAGGCACGAGCCAAAACAAAAAAAAACCAAAACAGATATGCAATCTATAACACATGAATCGTATTTCCACAACAGAACCTTTCTGCTTAAAATAAGCAGTTTCTATACACATGAAAACAAAACCCCTGACTGTTTCTGTAACTCATGTCAATCTAGTGTGTGTATCTCTGAATTTGTCTTATGTAAAAACATAAAATATGTTTTAGCCCCATTGTTGAGACTGTGTCTGATTTTATCTCTACCAGAGCAGAGAGAGAGAGAGAGAGAGAGAGGTAGAGAGAGAGAGAGAGAGAGAGAGAGGGAGAGAGAGAGAGAGAGAGAGAGGGAGAGAGAGAGAGAGAGAGGTAGAGAGAGAGAGAGAGGGGGAGAGAGAGAGAGAGGGGGAGAGAGAGAGAGAGAGAGGGGGAGAGAGAGAGAGAGAGAGAGAGAGAGAGACTAGCATTTGTGTAAAGAATGAGAAATAGGAAAGCAATGAATGATGGGAATACAAAGGTTTGAATACAAACATACATGTAGAAAGGGAGATTTTTACAACAAAATGACAGCTGGATTGGACTCTGACTCTATGGGGAAATGGCTGTATTCATTCCACTGTTCCCCTTAGCTATTTGCTAACTATGACCCCTCCCCATACTTGACTAGGGGGTCTTAACAGTGCCATCCAGTGTCGTCCGTCATTTGTTTAGTAAGAACTCGGTATCTCATTGACTACATACCTTTTCAACGGACTTTTCTAACCTATAATAGAGAAATGTAAAAATGCACTCTTAGTGACTCATATTTTCTCTGAAATACATAAAACGATATTTTGGCGCAAAGTATGAACATACTTCATTGTTGGATAATGATTTTCAGCCAAACAAATTATCATGAGTCACTGCAGCCTAAAACAAAAGAGTGTTCCAATTGTCTATTGTTAATTAGTCTTTCAAGAGTAATTCTTCTATTTCTCTATCTCACCCCTTTTAAACACTTGTCTATACTTCTTTTGTGTCCCCTTTATCTGTGAAAAGAAAAACAAGATAGTTATCTTAAAACAGCAAACAAAACAAACATTTCTATTCTTTGCCGTCGGCTAGTGATTTAGGAAAACAAACATGTGACAACATAAAACGAACAAACAAAATCAACAAAGATTACTTTTAAAAAATAAGTTTCTTTCTACATTTTGCACCTTAATGCTCACCACAGATTAACTCTGGAGTCGGCTATATTTCTCCCCCGGAATATTAGTTGTTACAGAGTGTGCAATCAATTAAAGGGGAACCTCTGAGAGAAGTGTACGCCTCCTTTGTGGATGTCTATGTGATTTCCAACCCAGGTATTCATTCTTCTCTCTACACAGTTCCTACTCATGTGTCCCTTCTTATGGCAGTAGAAGCACGTCCCTGTCATGTCTGCACAATATTTTGCTAGGTGTCCTATTTTATTGCCTTGAAAACACTTCCTCAACTCGTGTTGTTTCTCTTCCTTTTTATAATCTTTCCTAATGTGTCCTTCTTCTCTGCAATTGTAACATCTCACTATTCTGGGTTTCCTGTTATGTGGGTTGTATTCTGGTGGTCGTGTGTGCAGTCCCTCTAGTGCTGGGATACTTATCATCATTACCCTATCACTTAGTGTCTCTTTCTGTTTGTTTATACTTTTATCATGTTCTATAGCTGACTCCCTGAAAGCACTTACAGTGGTTCCTTTCCAGTATGGTAATGAAGTTTGCACCCTTCTTTTCAAGTTTTCCCTGAGGCCATCCATTAGAACTTTAACAGCAACCTCTCTGTAATATAGATTATCTTTTATGTCTGGTACCCCAGTATATTTGCCCATTGCTATCAAAGCTCTGCAAAAATAGTCTGCTGCATTTTCACTATCTTTTTGCTGGATACTAAAAATTTTACTCCAGTCCACTATCACTGGGAAATATGTGGCTAACTGTGTGATTATATGTCTAATATTGTCCTGATTATCATCCTCGGTTAAGGATTCATCCTCCTCCAACATACAATCCTTAATGAACTTTTGTATGTCAGTATTGAGAGGAAGACAGGTCTTCAATAATACTCGCCAATCGTTATTAGTTGGCTCATACACATTACCATAATATCTAATAAACTGCTGACATTTGGTCAAATCTTTCCTAGGATCAGGGAAATCAGACAAAATTGAAAATGTTTCAGACCTAGTGCATGGATCATGCTTTGCTACATGTTTTAAGGGAACATCACTATTCCTGTCTGCTTTCCCATTGGGAATTGCTGCTGTGCAGACAGGATGTAAGTCTACCAAATCACTGAAACTAGTTGCTGAAATCGCTGCTGCAGTACAATGGATGTCTCCCCCTGTGTTAACCTTTTCATTATTCTCACCACTTTCAGCAGCTGCCCCTGCTGGTGGGACCGTTCCTCTTCTTTGTCCTGAAACATTACCTTTAACGTTACTTAAAACAACATACAACTTACTAGTTACAGTTTTTACATTTTTGGTATTGGCTGTACCTCCCGCCCCGACCGAATTTATCGGGGGCGTGTTTGCGCTCAGTTTGCCACGCTTTGCAACGCACACTTCCGGAATGCTTGTTTCCGGTACGCTTACTTCCGCTGAACACGTGTTTTTCCTTACACTCACTTCCGCTGTGCGTTCGCTGCTCTGCCACGTGTTACCTTCCATTTGCCACGATTTTAAACAATGATTATGTGCATTTCTCATTTTCGTTGACTTAATCAACCATACTTTATCTTTTACGGTATTTAGCACCTCTGCATAAAACTCCCTGTTGTTGAGAAAGGCCTATCACAATCTTTGGTCATTTCGACCCACGTGTCACAATACACAGTTGCATATGCACCATATTTCTTACACATGAGAAACTTCGCTGAACCAATAGGGCCTACCTTAGGCAGTACACTGACCTTCTCTAGCGTATGCCTAGCACCCATGTTGAACAATATACCTTCTACCCGGAACACAGACACACCGCAATGCTCTGTTCCTTCCGGCCAAATGTGAAACACAGACACACCGCAATGCGCTGTTCTTTCCACCTAATAATTTCAACTCTGTTGCTATACTCACCGCTAGAGATCTATAATACTCGGTGAACGTATTTCCTTTAGTCGCTTTTCTCGCCCCTGGCGAGGATCCCTACAACAGAAATATCACTGTGGCCCCCAAGGGCTATCAGCTCCTCGATACCCTGGCTCAACCACAAAAATCTGCTGAGTTTATTATCGCTGGGAGCGCAAGTTAATACAATCAACCTGCCTTTCCAGTATAATTCCTCCTAGCTGCTTCACCAATTCGCACTAACGGTGCGATCGGATCGCACTGCCTACCAATACTAATTATTAGCAAACCTTGCGATCTATTGGTAGCGCTTTGCGAAAACCCGGTTTTCGCATTCGGTATACCTGCCCTGTATACCGTCCTTCAGTTGGGCAATCCGCCTCTTCAGACAGCAACTGAGCACCTCAACAATAAACAGTGTATCTACGTTACAAAATCGCACACTATACACCTTTTCTGCGCAGAAAATTGAAAGTTCCCAACAACCGTAATAATGTCTCAGAGGCTTTCACAAGTAATTATACTATGCATATAATAACTATCAAAACAATTGTTCAACCACGTGGCAAATCTACCGGAAGTTTGCGTACGCACAGCAGGAAGTACACATACGCACAGCAATGCAATACACTTTAAACCATTAAAACGACAATAAAAAGAAACATTTTTTTTCTTTCTTGTCCCTAGATTCTAATTAGCGTTCCTTCAGTCTATGCAACAACGGACATTCGGTTTCGCAACACACAGTGAACCACAGGTATTAGACGCATTACGTTCTTTCCTGCTTTATGCAACGCGTCCGTCAATCCACCCTTTGTTGAGGAACCGAATATCATAAGCGTTGCATACCTGCCGGTAACGTAACTCCTAACTCACGAGCCCCCATATTGTTAAAGTAATTCTATCGTTTTAAAATAAGTATTGCCCAATCAATTGAATGTGTGTCCAAAGCACAAAGTGATTTATTTTTAACAGATGTAAATAGTCAACAATTCAATACATTATTATATCATGATAAAGTACAGTACAGCACAGCCAATACCAAAAGATAATACATACATACCGCTGCAATCGCTTGCGCACGCTGCGCCACCACGGGACCCGATGGACAATATTCTGTATAGAATATTGTGTCAGATTTTGACTGAGGCCCCAGTGAGATGCAGCTAATATATGTACAGTCAGTGTTTCATTGTGAACAATAGAGATGACGTAGATTGTTTCTATAGGTCCAGACGTTGGGTGGGTCCAGGCCAGACAGGTAATAGGTTGATTAAATTTAAGGAATCCAAAGGTGGAGGTCTTCTCTCCAGGGGGTCTGCTCCTTTTCATAGCCAGTATCATACAAAGGTTTTACTCTCTAATATCAATAACTAAAGTATGCAATGTGCGATCTCTTCGCCGACTGCACCGGACAGCTGCTGATGATTAGGGCTTCAATATGATATCAGGCATGACACCTTTCCTATTACCTAAACCTTTAATAACACTACAATGTACATATAATCAACATATATATATATATATATATATATAATAATATAAACTGAATAATAAACTGAATACTATCTGCTCCTGAATTACAGTGCAACAGAACCAATATGAAATTATATAAATAACTAACTGTTGTAATGCGAGTGTGTGCGTGCGTATTTTACCGTGCGAACGCACCACGTCACGTAACACGTGGCGTACGCTTCGCAATACGCACGGCAAACCAATATTAAACCAATATACTTTCGTTCATCCAATTATACGACTTTGACATATTGTGTGCAGTTCAACGTGGGATCAAGTTCAGTGTACCCGTGTAGACTCTGCATTGCATTTATCTCCTTGTGTCCTTCCTCACATATATATTCAGTGGTACAACTTGCTAGAGGCAAACCACTGATTCCTGTTTCCCTGTGTCACCAGTTGCATATATATTCTCTCACATAAGCAGTGGTACAACTTGCTACACGCAAACCACTGACTTCCCCGTTACGTTTACCTGGATTCCATTCCTTCACTACAGACAGCAGTACAACTTGCTATACGCAGACCGCTGACTTCCACCTCCTTATTACTCCTGGACATTCTGCTCACTATAGCAGTGGTACAACTTTCCGTGCGCAGACCACTGACTACCCTCACGTGCCCTTGTCCATCCAGATCCTCGTGTTCAGTTACCTATTGTTTACCAGTGCTGCTCGTCATAGACTTTCTGAGCATTCTCTAACCATCTGCTGTTTCCAGTTCCATTATCACCCTGCCATCAGAGTATCATATACCAACTCAACTGCTCTGATAAGACCATCAGCGGGTGATACTGGGTAAAGACTCCTAGTGCCCGTGACAGTAAGATCAGGGCATGACAGACCCAGATTCGGAACCCACAGCTAAAGAGATGCTGCAGCATCTGGTCACCCATGTGGAACAACAGGATGTTCGTCAACAACTATTACTACAATGTTACCAGACGTTAGTCTCCCAAAGAACGTCTGGGCAGAATATTACAACTTCTGTTGATGCTCCTGTGCTTTCCTCCGTTTCCCCAGTGCCATCCCAGGTGTCTACGGCTTCCACGCTTCACCTGCCAACTCCGTCAAAGTATGATGGAGATCCCAAAACAGGTAGAGGTTTCCTCAACCAATGAGTACATTTTGAGCTCCAACCTCAAAACTTTTCGACTCATCGTTCTAGAGTGGCCTATCTCATCTCATTATTCTCCGGACAAGCTCTCTCATGGGCTTCCCCTCTGTGGGAAAGAAATGATCCGCTGTTACAGGATAGTGCCAAATTTATTTCCATGTTTCGTAATGTATTCGATGAACCAGGTCGTGTTATTTCCGCTGCCTCCAGCATTCTTCGTTTACGACAGGGTTCTCGTACAGTAGGACAGTACGTAATTCAATTTAGGATCTTAGCCTCTGAGCTTCAGTGGAACACTGAGGCGTTAATTGCCGCCTTCTGGCAGGGGCTCTCGGACAAGATTAAAGATGCACTGACTACTCAAGAACTCCCTACATCTTTAGAAGATTTGATTTCTCTTTGTCATCGTGTGGATCTCAGATTTCGTGAGAAGGACTCTGAGAGAACTACTTCAGCTAAAACATCTCTTCGTCCCACTTCTCAAATTCGTCCTGCTTCACCTCCGGTAATACCGATGGAGATTGGACGTTCCAAACTAACCTCTGCAGAGAGGAATCGAAGAATTAAGAATAGACTTTGTATCTATTGTGCTGATGCCACACATATGCTCCAGTCATGCCCCAAAATATCGGGAAATGCCAGGCCCTAACTAGTTCTGGAGAGGTGAAGTTAGGGTCCCTGGAGTCCTCTCCATCTTCTATGAAATCAAAAATCTGTGCATTTAACGTTACCATTTCATTTGCTACTAAGTCTTTTGAGTCCCAAGCTCTGATTGATTCAGGAGCTGCGGGAAATTTCATTTCTGAATCCCTTGTAAATCATTGGTCCCTACCAGTGATTACCCTGAAGACTCCTATTACGGTGACTGCTATCGATGGATCACATATTATCAACGGTCTCATCACCCAAAGTACGTCTTCAGTGACCCTTCAGATTGGTGTCCTACACCGAGAAGAAATTTCGTTTTTAATCCTTCCTGTTACTACAAGTCCGATTGTCTTAGGCCTTCCATGGCTTCAATGTCATTCTCCCCAGATTGACTGGCGCACTCCTCAAGTTACGTCTTGGGGAGCTGAATGTCACCAACATTGTCTTTCTCGTGTTGTTCCTCGTAGAATACAGCAAACCTCCATTTCACCTTCCTCACCGGGACTTCCTCCTCAGTATGCTTCATTTGCTGACCTCTTTGATAAAGCTCAGTCTGAACGTCTTCCCCCTCATCGTTCATGGGATTGTCCGATTGACCTGTTACCTGGCAAGACTCCACCTAGAGGTCGTGTTTATCCACTTTCATTACCTGAGACTCAGGCTACTGTTGAATACATCCAAGAGAATCTCCAGCGAGCATTTATTCGACCTTCTACTTCTCCCGCTGGAGCTGGGTTCTTTTTCGTGAAGAAGAGAGATGGATCATTACGCCCCTGCATAGATTTTCGTGGACTTAATGCTATCACTATCAAAAATCGGTATCCCATTCCTCTGATTACTGAGTTGTTTGATCGGATAAAGGGAGCCCGGATTTTTACTAAGTTGGATCTTCGTGGTGCCTACAACTTGATTAGAATCAGGTCCGGTGACGAATGGAAAACAGCTTTTAACACCAGAGATGGGCATTATGAATACTTAGTAATGCCCTTCGGGTTATGTAATGCCCCTGCTGTTTTCCAGGGCTTCATTAATGAGATCTTTCGGGACTTGTTATATGTATGTGTCGTAGTATATCTGGACGACATACTCATCTTTTCCCAAGACCTGCCTTCACATCACCAACAAGTTGCCGAAGTTCTTTCCAGACTCCGGAAAAATTCATTATTCTGTAAATTAGATAAATGTTAATTTGAGTTGCCCCAGATTCCATTTTTGGGTTATATTGTTTCCGGAGTTGGTCTACAAATGGATCCAGAAAAGGTGAATGCTGTGTTACTTTGGCCAGAGCCAACTACTCTTCGTGCGATTCAGCGTTTTTTAGGCTTCGCCAACTACTATAGACGCTTCATTCAAGACTTCTCTTCAATTGCATCTCCCATTGTGGCTCTAACTTGCAAAGGGGCCAATACTAAGCAATGGTCATCTGAGGCTCTCCAAGCCTTTCAATTTCTTAAAGAGTCCTTCTCCTCTGCTCCCATCCTTCGACAGCCTGATGTGACGCTTCCCTTCTTCCTAGAAGTAGACGCCTCTAATGTTGGTTTAGGAGCCATTCTCTCCCAGAAATCGGAGCAACAAAAATTCCATCCTTGTGCCTTTTACTCTCGGGGTCTTCTGCCTGCAGAGAAGAATTACACCATCGGGGACAAGGAGTTGCTGGCTATTAAAGTAGCATTGGAGGAGTGGAGATATTTGTTAGAGGGAGCTCGTCATCCGGTGACAATTTTTACGGATCATAAAAATTTGTCATACCTACAGTCTGCTCAATGTTTAAATCCTCGTCAGGCAAGATGGTCTCTTTTCTTTTCCCGTTTTAAGCTAATCATAACCTTCAAACCAGCTGCAAAGAATAAAAAAGCAGACGCTCTATCTCGAGCCTTTGTGGCGTCCTCAGACGTTGAAGAGAGTCCTAGCCACTTTATATTAGACCCCAAATGTGTTTCTCTGGCTGCTTCTTCCACTAAAGTGCTACCATTTGGGAAGACCCTCGTGCCTCCTGCTCTTAGGAAAAAAATCCTTTCATGTTTTCACTCTTCTCGTTTCTCTGGACATGCTGGTGAACGCAAGACCTTTGAAATCCTCTCTCGAAGTTATTGGTGGCCTTCTATGAGGAGAGATGTCAAAGAGTTTGTCGCGGCATGCGATTTATGCTCCCAGTTCAAGACCCCCTGCAGAACTACAGCGGGGTTGCTTCAGCCACTACCCATTCCTTCCAAGTCTTGGACCCATATTAGTATGGACTTTGTTACTGAGCTTCCTCCTAGTAAGAATTGCAACACCATTTGGGTAGTGGTGGATAGATTTTCGAAGATGGCGCATTTCGTTCCCTTGTCTGGTTTACCTTCTTCTTCTACCCTGGCTGAACATTTCATTAGAGAAATTTTCCGTATCCATGGATGTCCGTCGAGATCGTGTCAGATAGAGGAGTACAATTCGTTTCCAGATTCTGGTGGGCCCTTTGCAAGACCTTGGGCATACAATTAGCACTCTCATCTTCCTACCATCCCCAATCGAATGGACAAACTGAAAGAGTCAACCAAGATCTTGAGACTTTCTTAAGGATGTTCTCGTCAGCCAATCAAGACAACTGGGTAGAATTACTTCCTTGGGCTGAATTCGCACATAACAACATGTACCATGAGTCATCATCTAAAACTCCATTCTTTGTGGTTTACGGTCACCATCCGTCTTTCCCGGAATTTCCTGCCCTCCCGCCCACCCAAGTTCCTGCGGTTGAGACTTTGTGTCAAACCTTCAAAAATATTTGGGCTCAGGTAAAAACCTGTTTAAAGAAGACATCTGCCAGATATAAGTCTTTTGCGGACAAAAAGAGACGGGCTATTCCACCATTGAAAGTCGGAGACCGGGTATGGCTATCTACTAAGAATATTCGTTTGAAGGTTCCATCCATGAAATTTGCTCCCCGTTTAATTGGTCCATATAGGATCATTCAAGTTATAAATCCAGTTTGCTTCAAACTTTTACTTCCCAAGAGTCTTCGTATTTCCAACGCCTTCCATGTTTCCTTGCTCAAACCTCTCATCATCAACCGTTTCTCGGTCCCTCCTTCAGCACCTCGGCCACTTCAAGTTCATCAGGAGAAAGACTTTGAGATTACTCAGGTTTTGGATGCTAAAATTTCGCGAGGAGTTCTTCGTTTCCTCGTGCATTGGAAGGGCTTTGGTCCTGAGGAGCGTTCATGGATCAAAGCTGAAGATCTCAACGCTCCAGCCCTCTTGAAAAAGTTCTATACCAAATTTCCGGACAAACCTGGTTCCAGGTGTTCTGTGCCCACCTTTAAAAGGGGGTGGTACTGTCACTCACTGGACTGTGAGTGCTACTTCTAAGGTAGCTAGGAACCGTGTCCGTCCATTATAATGAGGTACTGCGCATGTGCAGCCCCTTTTAACCTTCAGTTCTGTTCCTTTAACTTAATTGGCTGATCAGGCAACACTCCCTATATTAAGCACCTGTGGTCAATACCACGTGGCCTGATCTTGGAGTCTCATTCCTCATGAGTCTCTGAAGGTGTTCCAGTGCCTGCTCGTGTGTTCAGCTGATGCTGATTCCTGTTTGCCGTTGGTGTTTTCCAGACCACTTCTATTCCTCGTGTTCCTAGTGACTCCAGCAGCTGATTCCTATCCGCTGCCTCCGTGGATCTACAGTTACAGATTACTTACAAAGATAAGTAGAAAGTAGAAAACGTGTATATTAGGGGCACTCTATGATTGTTTATTTATATAAAACATATATTTTATTAGTTCATTTAAAACAATAGTGGAGTCCCAAATTAGTACCTTAGTACCACTAGTAGCGAAATAAAACAAAAATAATAACAAAAATAAATTTATTAAAAAGACAGAACCAACTGCCTAGCCTCACTGTGTAGTAAATATTACAATTTCCCTTTTTTATTTTATATCTGGGTAATATTGATCATCATGCTGTCCAAATATCTGGCATAATAAGCAGATTAACCAAATGAGTATACACACTATTTCAGAATGCAAGGGAGATAAGCTATACTATTGCCAATGGTTCCTATTTGCATATATATGATATTATAAATCTAATGCACATAGATAAAGTTCTCTCAATACTTTATTTATAGGGAGAGAGTCTGTTATATAAGATTGAAGTACATAACGTGTAGGACAAAATCAAGACCACAGTATTTTCTTCACCCGTTTATAAGAGAATTAGGTCTAGATTTGTCTAATACATTAGGAGCCATAGGCGTTTATAAGACTATAAACTCCTGTTTTCCGGGGAGTACCAAATTGGCTGCTATCTAATACCACTCCCTATTGATATGAATCTGGTATCCCTCTCAGGAACTGCACAAATCAGGTTCCTGTGTGCTAACTGTAGCCACGCTCCCTAATAAACAAGTCTCAGGGGTTCATAAGATTGGTATAGTATCGCATCCCCTCTAGTCTATTATAGCCCTTTGGTATATTTGAGCATATCTCCCTGGCTTATATAGATAGCGGCAGCATGAGTCACATATGTAAGCAACACAGCGAGGCGAACGCCGACGCGCGTTTCGCTTACTCGCTTTAACAAGGCAAGCCAGATTACTGTAAACTCTCCTGTGTTTCATCGTGACTCCAGCAGCTGATTCCTATCCGCTGCCTCCGTATATCTACAGTTACAGATTACTTCAAACTCTCCTGTGTTACATCGCTACTGTTCCAGCTGATTCTGTTTAGCTACTTCAGCGTGTCTACAGAGTCCTGCTCGTCTCAGCGCTCCAGTCTGCATCTACCTGCCGTCAGCTGACCCGCTGCCTACTGCTTTTACAGTGTGTCCATTTGTGTCAACTCGCCTGTTAGCATCGAGTCTACGCTCCTCGGCTTCCAGCTCTGCTACATCGCTTCAACTCTCCCGTGGTCTCCTGCTGTTCAATTCGATATACTACTGCTTCCTGAGTATTTGTCGTCCTTGCTGGCCTACCTACAGTGCGCTGCACCTACCTGCCGCTTCCATTCTGCAAGGACTTCTCATCTCGTCTGTTCCCTGCCGCTCAGGTATCCCTGCAGCTATCTCTAACAGCCTGCTCATCTGAACCACGGTATGCATACTTCTCATTGACTGTGCTGGTGTATTGCATATCCATCTGGACTGAGTTGTTCTCCTCCGGAGTTTCCATCCTCTGAGACTATTGCTATTATTGACTGTGTTTCCTTTTGCTGGACTATTCGAGTGACTTTGTTTATCTGTGCAGTGCTGTTCATTCATTATTATTATTGTGTGCAGTTCAACGTGGGATCAAGTTCAGTGTACCCGTGTAGACTCTGCATTGCATTTATCTCCTCGTGTCCTTCCTCACATATATATTCAGTGGTACAACTTGCTAGAGGCAAACCACTGATTCCTGTTTCCCTGTGTCACCAGTTGCATATATCCTCTCACATAAGCAGTGGTACAACTTGCTACACGCAAACCACTGACTTCCCCGTTACCTTCACCTGGATTCCATTCCTTCACTACAGACAGCGGTACAACTTGCTATACGCAGACCGCTGACTTCCACCTACTTATTACTCCTGGACATTCTTCTCACTATAGCAGTGGTACAACTTGCCGTGCGCAGACCACTGACTACCCTCACGTGCCCTTGTCCATCCAGATCCTTGTGTTCAGTTACCTATTGTTTACCAGTGCTGCTCATCATAGACTTTCTGAGCATTCTCTAACCATCTGCTGTTTCCAGTTCCATTATCACCCTGCCATCAGAGTATCGTATACCAACTCAACTGCTCTGATAAGACCATCAGCAGGTGATACTGGGTAAAGACTCCTAGTGCCTGTGACAAGCAGTTGCCAGAGAAACTGAAGGAGGATATGTGATTTCAACATGCTGATAGCTCTTGGATCCGGGCGAAGCAAATTAAGTCTTAGATCTACAATTACAATATAGTTAGCAGATTTGCTTAGTTTAATTTTATCTTTCAATTTCTCTTGCTGCTTCTCAAAAAGTATAATTAAGGCAATCTGTCACGGGCACTAGGAGTCTTTACCCAGGGATCACCAGGTGATAGGCTTACCAGAGCAATATAGGTGGTATTATGGTACTCTGGTAGCAGGGTGATCACGGAACAGGAAATAGCAGATGATGAGATGCTCAGGAAAGTCTATAACTAGCAGCACTGGTAATATGGAGGTAATAATACACGAGGAACTGTATGGACAAAGGACACGTGAAGGTAGTCAGTGGTCTGCGGTAGCAAGTTGTACCACTGCTATAGTGAGGAGGAATGTCGAACAGAAACGAGGAGGTGATGAGAGTCAGCGGTCTGCGGATAGCAAGTTGTACCGCTGTCTTGAGTGAGGGAATGGAATCCAAGTGGAGGTATCCGGGGAGTCAGTGGTCTGCGTTAGCAAGTTGTACCACTGCTATGTGAAAGGATACTGGAACAAGTGACACAGGGAACAGGGATCAGTGGTCTGCCTCTAGCAAGTTGTACCACTGAATATATATGTGAGGAGGAGCACGGGGAGAGACTGCAACACAGGAGATACACGGGCACCTTAAACTTGATCCACAATAATATGCACAATATATAAATGACTGAACAGCACTGTAATAATAGAAAGTCTCTTGAGGTAATTCGGCACAAGATAACACAGTCAATGATGGCAGTAGACTCAGCGGATAGCAAACTCCAGAGACGAACCAACACAGTCCAGCAAGATATGCAATACACCAGCACAGTCAATGAGAAGTATGCATACCGTGGTTCAGAAGCAGGCTGTCAGACAGGAGTGCAGAGATACCTGAACGGCAGGAGGCCGGCAGGATGCGAAGTCCCTGGATGGGTGAAGCGGTAGTCAAGTAGGTGCAGCGCACAGGTATGTAGACCAGCAGGGAAACGAATACACAGGAATCAGTAGAGTGTGGAACTGGACTCCTGGAGGACCCTGAAGAATAGCGATGGTCTAGCTGGGAGGTAAGTAGTGAGACACGAATCCAATGCTGACAGGCGGGTAGAGACCAGCGGGAACACAGGAAAGCATGGAGAGTGGGTCAGCAGTTGAAGGACGAGTAGAGGTGAGGAGAAGCGGCAGCAGGGCTCTGCGGACACACGGAGGTAGCCAATAGCAACCAGCAGGTGCAGTAACGATGGCACACGGGAGAGCAGAGTTGAGCTGGAACTGATGATCACGGAGAGTAGCGGATAGCAATAGTAGTAGCAGTCTCGAGGAAACACGGGAGAGTTGAGATGAGCTGAAGACTGAAGCGCACAGAGGCAGCGGATAGGAATCAGCCAAACAGTCACGATGAAACACAGACGAGTTGCAGGTTGCAGACTGTAGTGCACGGAGGCAGCGGATAGGAATCAGCTAACAGTCATGATGGAACACAGACGAGTTGCAGGTTGCAGACTGTAGTGCACGGAGGCAGCGGATAGGAATCAGCTAACAGTCATGATGGAACACAGACGAGTTGCAGGTTGAAGACTGTAGTGCACGGAGGCAGCGGATAGGAATCAGCTAACAGTCATGATGATGCACAGGTGAGTAGATGTAGATTGAAGACTGTAGTGCACGGAGGCAGCGGATAGGAATCAGCTAACAGTCACGATGATACACAGGAAGGTAGAAGTGGTATGGGAACCACAGTAGTAGAAGTGGTTTGGAAACCACAGAGGTAGAAGTGGTTTGGAAACCACAGGAATCAGCAGCGCTGAATACACGAGGAAACACAGGAACACCTTCAGAGGCTCATGGGGAATGAGACTCCAAGATCAGGCAACGTGGTATTGACCACAGGTGCTTAATATAGGGAGTGTTGCCTGATCTGCCAATTAAGTTAAAGGAACATACACTGAAGGGTTAGAAAGGTCTGCGCATGTGCAGACCCTCAGGATGGAGGACGGCCACGGTTCCTAAATGTCCGGGAAGAAGCACTCACACTCCGGTGAGTGACAGTACCCCCCCTTTTAAAGGTGGGCACAGAACGCCTGGAACCGGGCTTGTCCGGATTTTTGGAATAAAACTTCTTTAGAAGAGCTGGAGCATTAAGATCTTCAGCTTTGATCCATGAACGCTCTTCAGGACCAAAGCCCTTCCAATGAACGAGGAAACGGAGAACTCCTCGCGAAATTTTTGCATCCAATACCTCAGTAATCTCGAAATCTTCCTCCTGATGAACTTGAACTGGCTGAGGTGCTAAAGGAGGAGTCGAGAAACGGTTGATGATGAGAGGTTTGAGCAAGGACACATGGAAGGCATTGGAAATCCGAAGAGTCTTAGGAAGAAGAAGTTTAACACACACTGGATTGATTACTTGAATGATCCTATATGGACCAATAAAACGAGGAGCGAATTTCATAGATGGAACCTTCAAACGAATATTTTTGGTAGATAACCAGACACGATCTCCAATTTTTAGTGGTGGAATAGCCCGCCTCTTCTTATCTGCGAAAGACTTATATTTGTTAGATGTCTTCTTTAAACAGGTTTTGACCTGAGACCAGATATTTTTGAAGGTCTGACAAGCAGTCTCCACAGCAGGAACTTGGGTGGGAGGGAGGGCAGGAAATTCCGGAAAAGACGGATGGTGACCGTAGACCACAAAGAATGGAGTTTTGGATGATGACTCATGGTACATGTTGTTATGGGCGAATTCAGCCCAAGGAAGCAATTCTACCCAGTTGTCTTGATTGGCTGATGAGAACATCCTTATAAAGGTCTCGAGATCTTGATTGACCCGTTCAGTTTGTCCGTTAGATTGCGGATGGTAAGAAGATGAGAGTGCTAATCGTATGCCCACGGTTTTATAAAGGGCCCGCCAGAATCTGGAAACGAATTGTACTCCTCTATCTGACACAATCTCAGACGGACATCCATGGATACGAAAGATTTCTTTAATGAAATGTTCAGCCAGAGTAGACGAGGAAGGCAAACCAGACAAAGGGACAAAATGAGCCATCTTCGAAAATCTGTCTACCACTACCCAAATAGTATTATAATTCTTACTAGGTGGCAAATCAGTAACGAAATCCATACTAATATGGGTCCAAGGCTTGGACGGAATGGGTAGTGGTCGCAGCAACCCTGCTGGAGTTCTGCGGGAGGATTTGAACTGAGAACATAAATCACAGGAAGCAATAAACTCTTTGACGTCTCTCCTCATTGAAGGCCACCAGTAACTTCGAGAGAGAATCTCAAGGGTCTTGTGTTCACCGGCGTGTCCAGAAAAACGAGAGGCATGGAACCACGAAAGGATTTTCCTCCTCAGAGTAGGAGGCACGAGGGTCTTCCCAAATGGTAGCATTTTGGTGGATGAAGCAGCCAGCGAGATACATTTGGGGTCTAGAATAGCATGGTTGGGAACCACTTCAACGTCAGAGGATGTCACAAAAGCTCGAGATAGAGCGTCAGCTTTTTTGTTCTTAGCAGCTGGTTTGAAGGTTATAATTAATTCAAAACGGGAAAAGAAAAGAGACCATCTTGCTTGACGAGGGTTCAAGCATTGAGCAGACTGTAGATATGACAGGTTCTTATGATCCGTGAAAATCGTCACCGGATGGCGAGCTCCTTCCAATAAGTATCTCCACTCCTCTAATGCAGCTTTGATAGCCAGCAACTCCTTGTCCCTGATTGTATAATTTTTCTCTGCAGGCAGGAGACCCCGAGAGTAAAAGGCACAAGGATGGAATTTTTGTTGCTCCGAGCGTTGGGAGAGAATGGCTCCTAAGCCCACATTAGAGGCATCTACTTCTTGGAAGAAGGGAAGTGTCACATCAGGCTGTCAAAGAATGGGAGCAGAGGAGAAGGACTCTTTGAGAATTTGAAAGGCTTGGAGAGCCTCAGATGACCATTGCTTAGTATTAGCCCCTTTACGAGTCAGGGCCACAATAGGCGATGCAATGGATGAAAAGTTTTGAATGAAGCGTCTATAGTAATTGGCAAAACCTAAAAAACGCTGGATAGCACGAAGAGTAGTTGGCTGGGGCCAATGTAATACAGCATTCACCTTATCTGGATCCATCTTCAGGCCAACTCCGGAAACTATATACCCCAAGAATGGAATCTGGGGCAACTCGAATGAACATTTTTCTAATTTACAGAACAATGAATTTTTCCGTAGTCTGGAGAGGACCTCTGCCACATGTTGGTGATGAGAAGGCAGGTCCTGTGAAAAGATCAATATGTCGTCCAGGTAGACAACGACACATACATATAATAAGTCCCGAAAGATCTCATTGATGAAGCCTTGGAAAACAGCGGGGGCATTGCACAACCCGAAAGGCATTACTAGATACTCGTAATGCCCTTCTCTGGTGTTGAACGCTGTCTTCCATTCGTCACCGGAACGGATTCTAATTAAATTGTAGGCACCACGAAGATCCAACTTAGTAAAGATCCGAGCTCCCTTGATGCGATCGAATAGCTCAGTGATCAGCGGAATGGGATACCGATTCTTGATAGTAATGGCGTTGAGTCCACGAAAATCTATGCAGGGGCGTAGTGATCCATCCTTCTTTTTAACGAAGAAGAACCCGGCTCCAGCGGGAGAGGTGGAAGGTCGAATAAACCCTCGCTGGAGATTCTCCTGTATGTACTCAGATGTGGCTTGAGTTTCAGGTAAAGAAAGTGGATAGACCCGACCCCTGGGAGGAGTCTTGCCAGGTAGAAGGTCGATCGGACAATCCCAAGAACGATGAGGAGGAAGACGTTCAGACTGAGCTTTATCAAACACATCGGCAAATGAAGCATACTGAGGAGAGAGTCCCGGTGAGGAAGATGAGATGGAAGCTTGCTGTACTCTAAGAGGAATAACTTGAGAAAGGCAACGATGATGACATTCAGCTCCCCAAGACGTAACTTGAGGAGTGCGCCAGTCAATCTGGGGAGAGTGACACTGAAGCCATGGAAGGCCTAAGACAATCGGACTTGTCGTAACTGGAAGAATTAAAAACGAAATTTCTTCATGGTGCAGCACACCAATCTGAAGTGTTACTGGAGACGTACTCTGGGTGATGAGACCATTGATGAGACGTGATCCATCTATAGCAGTCACAGTAATCGGTGTTTTTAAAGTAATCACTGGTAGAGACCATTGATTCACTAGGGATTTAGAAATGAAATTTCCTGCTGCTCCAGAATCAATCAATGCCTGTGACTCAAAAGATTTGGTAGCAAAGGAAATCGTAACATCAAAAGCGCAGACTTTTAATTTCCTAGAAGATGGAGAGGACTCCAGGGACCCTAACTTCACCTCTCCAGAACTAGTTAGGGCCTGGCATTTCCCGATTTCTTAGGGCAAGAGCTGAGCATATGTGTGGAATCAGCACAATAGATACAGAGTCTATTCTTGACTCTTCGTTTCCTCTCTTCTAAAGATAATTTGGAACGTCCTATCTCCATGGGAATCACAGAAGGTGGAGCTGGACGAAATTGAGGGGTTGAACGAAGAGGTGCTTTAACAGCAGTTGTTTTCTCAGATTCTCTTTCACGAAATCTCATGTCTACACGATGGCAAAGAGAGATCAAATCTTCTAGTGACGAAGGAAGCTCTTGGGTAGTCAGTGCATCTTTAATTTTATCGGAGAGCCCCTGCCAGAAGGCGGCAATTAATACTTCAGTGTTCCACTGAAGTTCAGAGGCTAAGATCCTAAATTGAATGACGTACTGGCCTACTGTATGAGGACCTTGTCGTAAACGAAGAATGCTGGAAGCAGCGGAGGTCACACGACCTGGTTCATCGACTACACTTCGGAACATAGAAATGAATTTGGCACTATCTTGTAATACAGGATCGTTTCTCTCTCACAGAGGGGAGGCCTTAAGCCAGAGCTTGTCCAGAAAACAATGAAATAAGATAGGCCACTCTGGAGCGATGGGTAGAAAAATTTTGAGGTTGGAGCTCAAAATGAACTGAGCATTGGTTGAGAAAACCCCTACAAGTTTTGGGGTCTCCATCGTATTTTGACGGAGTAGGCAGGTGAAGCGTGGAAGCCGTAGACACCTGGGATGGCACTGGGGAAATGGAGGAAAGCACAGGAGCTTCAACATTAGCTGTAACAGTCTGTCCAGATGTTCCTTGGGAGGTTAACGATTGGTAACATTGAAGTAACAGCTGTTGGCGAGCATCCTGTTGCTCCACACGGCTGACCAGATGCTGCAGCATCTCCTTGGCTGTAGGTTCCGTATCTGGGTCTGTCATGGCCTGATCTTACTGTCACGGGCACTAGGAGTCTTTACCCAGGGATCACCAGGTGATAGGCTTACCAGAGCAATATAGGTGGTATTATGGTACTCTGGTAGCAGGGTGATCACGGAACAGGAAATAGCAGATGATGAGATGCTCAGGAAAGTCTATGACTAGCAGCACTGGTAATATGGAGGTAATAATACACGAGGAACTGTATGGACAAAGGACACGTGAAGGTAGTCAGTGGTCTGCGGTAGCAAGTTGTACCACTGCTATAGTGAGGAGGAATGTCCAACAGAAACGAGGAGGTGATGAGAGTCAGCGGTCTGCGGATAGCAAGTTGTACCGCTGTCTTGAGTGAGGGAATGGAATCCAAGTGGAGGTATCCGGGGAGTCAGTGGTCTGCGTTAGCAAGTTGTACCACTGCTATGTGAAAGGATACTGGAACAAGTGACACAGGGAACAGGGATCAGTGGTCTGCCTCTAGCAAGTTGTACCACTGAATATATATGTGAGGAGGAGCACGGGGAGAGACTGCAACACAGGAGATACACGGGCACCTTAAACTTGATCCACAATAATATGCACAATATATAAATGACTGAACAGCACTGTAATAATAGAAAGTCTCTTGAGGTAATCCGGCACAAGATAACACAGTCAATGATGGCAGTAGACTCAGCGGATAGCAAACTCCAGAGACGAACCAACACAGTCCAGCAAGATATGCAATACACCAGCACAGTCAATGAGAAGTATGCATACCGTGGTTCAGAAGCAGGCTGTCAGACAGGAGTGCAGAGATACCTGAACGGCAGGAGGCCGGCAGGATGCGAAGTCCCTGGATGGGTGAAGCGGTAGTCAAGTAGGTGCAGCGCACAGGTATGTAGACCAGCAGGGAAACGAATACACAGGAATCAGTAGAGTGTGGAACTGGACTCCTGGAGGACCCTGAAGAATAGCGATGGTCTAGCTGGGAGGTAAGTAGTGAGACACGAATCCAATGCTGACAGGCGGGTAGAGACCAGCGGGAACACAGGAAAGCATGGAGAGTGGGTCAGCAGTTGAAGGACGAGTAGAGGTGAGGAGAAGCGGCAGCAGGGCTCTGCGGACACACGGAGGTAGCCAATAGCAACCAGCAGGTGCAGTAACGATGGCACACGGGAGAGCAGAGTTGAGCTGGAACTGATGATCACGGAGAGTAGCGGATAGCAATAGTAGTAGCAGTCTCGAGGAAACACGGGAGAGTTGAGATGAGCTGAAGACTAAAGCGCACAGAGGCAGCGGATAGGAATCAGCCAAACAGTCACGATGAAACACAGACGAGTTGCAGGTTGCAGACTGTAGTGCACGGAGGCAGCGGATAGGAATCAGCTAACAGTCATGATGGGACACAGACGAGTTGCAGGTTGCAGACTGTAGTGCACGGAGGCAGCGGATAGGAATCAGCTAACAGTCATGATGGAACACAGACGAGTTGCAGGTTGAAGACTGTAGTGCACGGAGGCAGCGGATAGGAATCAGCTAACAGTCATGATGATGCACAGGTGAGTAGATGTAGATTGAAGACTATAGTGCACGGAGGCAGCGGATAGGAATCAGCTAACAGTCACGATGATACACAGGAAGGTAGAAGTGGTATGGGAACCACAGTAGTAGAAGTGGTTTGGAAACCACAGAGGTAGAAGTGGTTTGGAAACCACAGGAATCAGCAGCGCTGAATACACGAGGAAACACAGGAACACCTTCAGAGGCTCATGGGGAATGAGACTCCAAGATCAGGCAACGTGGTATTGACCACAGGTGCTTAATATAGGGAGTGTTGCCTGATCTGCCAATTAAGTTAAAGGAACATACACTGAAGGGTTAGAAAGGGCTGCGCATGCGCAGACCCTCAGGATGGAGGACGGCCACGGTTCCTAAATGTCCGGGAAGAAGCACTCACAGTCCGGTGAGTGACACAATCACTTGACCTAAGCTAAACGTGTCTGCACTCTCTTCACAGGTGACTACTTTGCTGGACTAAAGTACATTCCCCTCAAATTCTTGTCTTCTTGCAGCTGCTGCATTCTTCTACATGCTGTTGCAGAATTCCAAAAATGAAACTACATTTTTCGGAACACAAACAGCATCTCCTGCATGTCATTGAAATTTTTAAAAAAGTTCGGTACCACCAAGTTGATTGTGTGAGCAAAACAGGAAATATGATGGAATTTCCCCAGCTGTAATGCTCTAACAATATTGGTGTCGTTATCAGAAATCACATATCCTCAGGAGAGTCCAAACAGGATTAGCCATGTTGCAATGACGTCCCTTAGTTTTTGTAACAGATTGTCAGCTGTATGCCTCTTAGTGAAGCTGCTGATACACAGAGTAGCCTACTTCTGAAAAATGTGACGTACTTTGGTACATGCTGCTGCTGTTCCTGCTAGTGAAGACAAATCACCAACCCAGTGGGCTGTCACAGTCATATAATCTTTAATTTTCCCAGTTCCGCTTGTCCCCATATCTGTGGTTAAGTGTACAGTGGGCAGAATGGCATTTTGTAGCCCAATAGATACATTTTTACAAACCTTCTGGTAGAGGTGAGGAATAGCTTTTCTAGTAAAATGGTGTCTTGATGGAATATAGATAACGGGGACACAAGACCTCAAGTGATTGTCTAAAACCAGCTGCATTAATAATAGATATTGTGTGCAGTACTAATACTAGCATAGTCCTCATGGCGTCTGTGATCCTGCCTGGGTGACCACTTTCTTACTTTCTTCTTCTAGCAAAGTATTGTTTAACAGTCAATTGTTGTAAACTACTAGTAGTCTTCTTCTGGGTGGAAGATCCACCCCCAGCAGCAGCAGCAGCGGAACTAACGCTCAATAATTTTTCAGAGGAATCATGGTTAATGGAGGAGTCATCTAGCCTTAGCAACTTGGATGCAGGACTAACTCCCATCACTTGTGAGGATATTGTTGAGGAAGGTGTTGGGGGTATAAATTGCAGGTGCTGGGATCTAGATGAGAGAAATGAGGTAGATGATGCTGGACTGCTTGTTGTTATTTTTTTAACATAAGTTTCTGATTTTCCCAACTGCTTTCCAGGAACTCGTTTCAAATACAGTAACATGGATTAGGATCCTAGATGGTGAAGGTCCCTACCACTACTACTTAAAAAAAGCACATTTTAAACATATTGTTCTACTGCGTTTCTATTCACGTTTCCTAATAATTGACAACAATTCAAAAGGCGCGACTCTAGAGAAAGTCTAAGATGCTGCTCAAAGTGGCAGGGGATGCCCCACCCCTACAAAACACAATATACGCAAAAGCCACTGGCGCAAAATAAGACTAAGATGTTAGAAAGTAGTATAATAGAAGTGACAAAGAAAAAACCAGACATAAAATGTTAAAAAATTGTATAATAAACAACTAAAAATTACATACATATAATAACCAGTGCACTGGTACATATCAAGATATATCGAAAATGTCCAATCATGAATCAGAAAACAATTGAATATTGGTTAGCTAGTGAGAAGGTTATAACCAAGCTGTGGCATGCAATCCTGTTAATTAGGAGTGCATGCAAATCGTTTCCTAATAAACCCACATCCTGCTTCTAGTTGGGCACAATTTTTTTATGAAAATTATACAAAAACCTACCAAATATGTAAACATAAGGAATATTTCTAGTACATTAAGTATTTAAAAAAAAAAAAAAAAAATTAAGGCTGTTCTTTGTAGTTTTAAGCAGCACAGCTTCTCTATATAAGGCCCATTTTTGTGCCACAATAAATCATTAGCTTACTACTTGCTTTCTTACAATTCTGACCCTAGATGACCTTATTTTAGATAAAAATTCTTAAAGTCCTCCAAATAAAAGCCAGTTTTGTTTACTTTTGATTCCTTTCTTTGAAATACTGAATGGCAGCCATAATAATGGGTTATCTCTTCTAGTTTTAGGTAGAGACAGGAATGCCTCCAGGTAGTATATAGTGCAGCTCTTCCTCTTCCCTGGCGTTTTTGACTTCCCAAGCTGTTTCTAAAAAAATATAACATAAACATAGTATACAATATGTGTGGAAATATTAGGCTGCCATGGAGTATATTTGGAGGAAAGGGAATTAACCGTAAATATAACTTGCTTCTCTCCTCTACAATCCTCCATGCAGTCTTAAATATGAGAGGTACCAAAGCAATAGCAATAAGGAGGACTACAAAATACCGTAACAGTTAAATATATTGCATACCTCGACAGTTTATTATGTTGATTGTGAAGAATGTGTCTCCCAACTGTGCATCAGAAGATGATATCACCTCCAACAGATAATGTTGAATTGATGACTACCATGCAGCTTTACAGAGATCCATTGTTGAGGGTTGAGCACTATGTGCCCAACAGGTTACTACTGCTTTAGTTGAGTGAGTCTTCAGTATTGCTGCCACCTTAAGTCCATTTTTTCTTACGTAATAACTTCTTTAATCCATTTTGAAATGGTCTGTTTGGATGGGGCTTACCCTTTCTGAGGTCCTGTCAGAATCAAAAAGAATTGTTCCTGTTACTAAATTCTTTTGTTCTGGATAGATACACAGATATTGCTCTAAGTCAAATGTGTGTAAATTCATATCTTTGTTATCAGCTGTAAGAATGGAAGCATAGATACAATATATATATATATATATATATATATAAAAATATATTTTTTTGCACAATATAGTCTGCAGTTCCCTAACTTTGCGAGCAGAGGTAATTGAAACAGGAAAGACATCCTTCAGTGTGAGACACCTAAGATAATTCTCCTGCAATAGTTCAAATGGATCCAACATAAACATGTTGAAACTAAGTTGAGATCTCAGGATTCAACAAAGGGCTTATAGAGGGATAAACCCTCTTCACTGCTTGAAAAACAATGATAGTAAGGTCTTCTGAAGCAAATGTAGTGTCCAAAAAAACAAATTTGTAACTTCAAGATTGAGAGAGCAAAACCTTGGCTAAGGCCAACATGAAGAAATTTAAGAATATGTGAAATATTGGCCAAAGGTGGATCCACCTCAGGTGTGCACCGCATGATAAACATCTTCAAAATTTTAAAATAGACCATAGAAAAGTTACTTTCCTTTGTGGTAAGAAAATATGGCTATCTTGGTCTTTTGGTCTGTTTAGGGGGCGGAAAACTTCTTTGTCGGCAATAGAAAGATTTACTGGTGTAGTCTTTTTTTCTGGAACCTGCTTCTGGCAGAAATAATTGCATATGACATTCTGCTAATTGAAGATTGCAGCACAGAATTGTTCAAATGGTAAAGCACATTGATCAACTGACAAATATATTCAAGCTGACTTTCAGAGGCAAGGTAAAACAGTTTCAACTCACACCGTCTGATACTAACTCGATAAAAGAGGGTTATGTGTAAGAATAAGAATAGTACAAGATGCTGGACTGTTCTGAAGTGGCCAGCAATGAGTCCAGATCTATAAACATAGAACACTTGTAGGGAGATCTGAAGACAGCAGTTGGGAATAGACACCCTTCAAATTTGGGGAAACTGGAGCTGTTTGCACAAGAACAGTGTACCAAACTCAGTGGTCAAAGTGGGGCTGTATGGCTGGTATGCCATAGTTTTCCTACTGCCTTCATTGTAAAACTATTATATTCCATTCACTTACATTTCCATTACATTTTTCATACGCCACTTCTAAACTTCCACTTTGACCACAGACCAAACTATTTTCATTGCTATAGGAAACAGTTGATTGCAATTTTTTTGACCAAAGGCTGTGCTAGTAACTATTAAGTCTAGGTTGTCAATATTCTTGTCTATACCTTTTCTTTTCATTTTCTGGTGTAAAAAAATATAATGTTAACAGAGAAAGAATTGTGGAGACCAAATATTTAATTTCAGTTGATGTTTAGAGGCAGTTGTGACTGCAGCTCTTTTCATTCCCTACATAGAATAAAAAACGTATTCATTCATAGATGACTTCATAATACATTATATCATTATATAATTTCTTAAGGAGCTGGGAATAGTTTCTTACAGGCTGTCTATTACATGCTGTTCATAAGAAGTCTTCACAATCCATAGGTAAAAGTTTTTTACAGGAAGACCCTATGCTGGACTTTATAACCCTTCCACAGGTTCTGAAAGATAATTGAGGGGGAGAATATTGCAAATAACTAACTAATAAATGATTCAAAATGTGTGCTCACTTTGTCTGGTTTGTCATTCATTTAACCTGAATGCTTTGTGCTAGCTTGCTCAAAGCACCCATGTAAGCACACGCTAGCACTTCAATTTTAAACTGATTTCCAGGCCATCATTGTGCCACATTTACTTCCAGAGATAGATAACTAGCAGTCCCTAGGTCACCAGTTGCGAACCTCGACTTGAGTGAGACAGGCCACTGATACCGCTGATACAGATAAGCCTCTATACAGAGAACAAAAAACATACCACCTATCAATTCTATCTCCAGCTAGAGACACAATACGTCACCAAGCAAGAGAAGTAGCTGCACTATAAAGTATACTACCTTGAGGCATGTTTATTTCCTGTCTCTACCTAAGGCTAGAAGTGACCTGTCCATTGTTAAGGATGCTGTGGGGGATTGAAGAGGAAAAAGGGTTTACTCTATGCAATATATTGAAATAAGTTGTATTATTAACTTGAAAGACAGAAATTGAAGGAAAACTATGCATAAGTTCACAGCTCACCACAAAGGTCCTTCAGATCTTGTCAAGTACCAAAGGGAAAAACATGTAGAATAGTTTTTTTAGAGCTGTGTTAAAATACAATAATTATACATGCCACAGTTGTTCTGAATGTTGTGTCTGTAAAAATGTCAGCATTTAAGATAAAGTCAGCTGTCCTCTTTTTTCCTCCCTCCTTATACACTAATGATGGGATGATCTCACTCTGGTGACATTTTGTTCACCTTTGCTTCACATCAAATCATTATGTTCTTTTTTTGGTTCTTGTTTCAGTAATAGCTAAGGGAAGACAGTGTAAACTGCATTTCCACCCTGCCTACCTCCTCTTTGGAATAATAAATATTGTAATCAAGCAGCCTTTAAAGAAAAAAAAAAGAGTTTACAGAGTGATCTTAATGTCCTGCCATTATTCACACTCGTGTCCCAGGAAATAAGAGATTTGGGGCTGTGATAATCTCTGATTTAGTCATGTGTTATTGCTGTTTGAGTAAGCTGAGGTCTCAGCATGAGACAGGTGCATGGGGTCTCATTAATTTTAACCACTGTAATCTGCTATCATTGTTCTGCAGCTGCTGATAAAAGTATGACAAAGACCACATGCCCTAACACAGCTGATGTATACTCAACAGAAAGGGAAATAGGTTATCAATATTCAAAATACATGTCATGCATAAGCCCAGAACAGAAATTATTTACATTAGAGGTTAGAGAAATTTCATCTAATTTGACTTTCACAATGGGCCATTTTTGTAGATGTGCAAAGTTATAGCGATGCGATCTTTGAGGTCTACGTTTGGTTTGCAATGCCATTCCAAACTGTATTTTTAAATTCATACTTTGCAGAATTTATTATTATAGTGGGGATGACAGATAATTAATACTGATTTTTGATGTGTTTGGGGTAGGACTGGGAAGACATAAGGTCAAACTCCACCATGGTCATATGTGGAATGAGGTGACTATTTTGTGAAACATTGTTGATAATTTCACTTCGGAATAAGGGATCAGTGGGTCTGGAGCTAAAATTCATGGCAGTCCTGTCACATGATGCATCAATGAGTGTGGCTTTCTGGAAGGGGCATGTTTTTACACACCTATAAAAGCAATGACAAATTGCCATTTTAAAGAAACATAATGAAATACAACAATGTGCAATCAAAACAGCATAGAATATAACACCATCACCTGTTGATCACTATACTGGGTAAAGCCCCATTATCTTGTGATCAGTATACCATGCAGAGCCCCACCATCTGGTTACCAGTATACTAGGCAGGGTTCCCTCTTTGGTTAATAGTATACCATGTAGAACCACACAATGTGAGGACCAATGTTCCCTCTACAGCAATTCCAATTTTCACTACAGTAAATGGTCATCTTCACCAGACTTAGTAATTCTTGCCCTCTGCACACTTTAATTATATGATTATTATTTATATTTCTAAACCAAGAATATACCACAGCTAAAAATGTCTGTATATAAGCTTGAGTATAGTCATACCCGTAGGCTTACAATGTGTGGTTTCACCGAATTAAAAGTGTGCATATCCCATTGTCAAACATATTATTTTAGAGGTAACCATCCCACTATTATCAGCAATATATTTCATAGTGAAAAATTAACTTATATTGCACAAAAATACCTCATTGTCAGGAAAACTTTAAAGAGTAATACTCCAGTTGCTAGCCACATTGCACAGAGATACCCCCATTGGCAAGTATAGATATTATAAAAACATTCCTTTCCCAGACACATATTGCACACATATATACCTATTTTAAGTAATATGTATATATATATATATATATATATATATATATATATATATATATATATATATATGTATATATATATATATATATATATATATATATATAAAACCCCATTGACATTCATATATTGCCCACATACCTTCATTGCTACTGATGTAAATACCCAGATGACAGACATATATTGTGTGCAGATATATGCATTGCCTCTAATATATTGCACATACATCCCTATTGCCAGTCATTTGTTGCTCAGATTCCTGCATTGTCAGTCATAAATTACAGAGATAAAGCCACTGCCAGTAATACTGTATCCCCATAGCCAATCAGAAATTGCACAGTGATAACCTCTTTATCATGCATAAAGTACACTGTGATACTCCCATTACAAACCATAAATTGCTCAATAATACCCCCATAGACATCCATATATAGTACAGATTTACCCAAACTGGCATAGTATATATATACACTTGGAAGTAGCCAGTGGAGAATTGTTTAGGGGTCAGACTACTACAATCATGCTTTTGGCTGGAACCCTGCACCTAACTCACTAATTAATATTATTATTATTATTATTATTATTATTATTATTATTATTATTATTAATTGTTATTATTATGTTTTATTTCTAACATGTTCTAACAAAAATTCAGCAGTGCTGTGCATGAAATTTACCATAGTATACAATACATAATAAATTTAAAAATAGTGTTCCTAATAGTATACAAATAAATAAATAAATATTAGTTCCTCCAGTCCTATATTAATAATTAATTGTGCAGCCATCCCTATATAAATTATTAATTGTGCTTTGTTGCTCTATAAATAATTAATAATGCACCCTACATAAATGCTCCAAACAGAAGCAGTCTCCTGTATATATAGGAGTGGTCTCCTGTATATATATAAAGGAGCGGTCTCTTACATCTCTCAGCATATTAGAGATGAGAGACCACTGCTGATTGGCAATCTGACTATTAATTAGCTGGGCTCAACAGTGATTAACACGTTTTGGGGCTGTGGAACCTCCTCTAAGACTGGGGATGCAGATCTTCCTCTGAGGCTGCGGACTACAGGTCCTCCTCTAAAGCGGACTACAGGTCCTCCTCCTTGGTAAGGGGCTGAATGTCCTCCTCCCCAGCTGGCAGCTCCTCTTCATGCTCTTCCTCAACCACAGGCTTACCTCGAGCTTGCCGTTCTGTGAAATATTTAAATCCTATGTTAAGTATGTTGTATTTTTAAAACTACACGACTCCCAAAAATAGTCATTTCTGTCTTTGAATTTTAGTACATTTAAGAAAAAAAATGGGATTCTTAGGGGGGTATTCAATTGTTAGCGTTAACGCTAACCATTGAGCGCTCGAAAAATCTTACCGTTAATACGGTAATTACTCGCGGAATTTCAGCTCGCAGCTCCCTGAGCAGCGAGCTGAAATTCAGCCCGCTGGCAGCGAGTAAGTACCGTATTAACTGTTTACGCGCGCAAAATTACCGTATAATATGAAGTTGTTTTCGAGCACTCGTTTTTTTTGCGTTTTAGCGCGTTAAAACTAACAATTGAATACCCCCCTTAGTCCTCCTTCATAACAAACTCTGAATGGTCATCTACCGCAACAAAGTGACACAGTAAATTAAGTAATGCTATTTTTTTTTATTACAACCTTCAACACCATCCCCAGTGTTAAACCTTGAAACCCCCTCATCAGCCCCCAACACATGGTATGATATCCCCCGGGTGCCAAATTTCTCAGGCACTGAAGTCTGACTAGACTGCAGCAATAGAACACAATGAATATCTCATGGAGATTCACTGCCAACAATTGGCAGTGCAAGAGAGACAAGCAGAAACTCTTGCGGGTACATACTAATTCACATATTTTAATTTTTATATTAAGGAGCTGTAAGTGTAAGATGAAACCGAATCTGCATAGGGAACACAAGTGTAAGTACTCATTATCACACCAGCATGTGTGGTATGGATATGCTTATTTTGTGTCAAAAAATATGCATATGTCCAACTCTACATGAAGCCTTGAGTGTACGGGCTGAAAATATCACAGAATCCCCAGTTACCTCTTACTGCCATCCGTACTACATACAAACATTTGAAATGCATATGGCTAAACCAAGTGAGAGATATTAATGATATATATTTCATTTAAATTTATTTTGTCCCAAAGGAACAGTATGTTCTTTTGCACTCTCTTAGTTCAAATTTGTAATTTTGTTCTTTACTGGGCTGATTAGTTCTGTACTGGTCATGGATAGTGAAATAATTCTAAAAACAAGTATCTAACAAGTATGATAGATTTGTAATAAGTAAATATACCAATAAAAAGAGAGATGAAGTGTGACTGATATAAAAGAAGAACAAAATTCCTTTCATTACATAATTGGCAATGTAATATCATATATTTCTCCAGAGAAATTTGACCTTCAGTGTTCAGCAAGTAATTTTCTCTATCATCTTGTTAGGCCCAGAATTCCCAGGCTTACTTCACCCACACCATAGAGCAGAATGAATTGACATCACCATTGTCCCAGTTACAAGAAATACAGAATGTGGATATAGTGTGAAATGCCAATATATCTGCTAAATTTGACTTGGTTGAAATATTGCAGCAACTTTGCTATCTCTGTATATTGTTTCTAGATAGTCTTGTTACCTACTCACACTTTATAAAACCCCACCTACATCAGTCCTTTCACCATACAACATTCCCAGTTTTTTGTTCAATAGTTACTATATAAAAACAGTATTTTACAGTATACATATATATCTGTAATAAATAACTCACAATCATCAAGTATCTAAATATTTAAATAAAGTATTACTCTCAATACATATATACTGTATATTTTCAATTACATATATAAATACATTTACAATCTTGTACGTGGAGTTTGTACTAATATATTATTAAACTGATCAATATAAACAATGCTATACAAAAAGACTGTATTTTACTGTTTGTCCACCACAGTTCCTTTTATGACTCTACGGGGTCTATGAATCAAAGTACGATGAGCCATTAAAACTGAGAAAACAGTAGTTAAATGGTCATCGCAAAATGCATTAAAGGCTTATTGCAGGAGAAATCAAGGATTTCTCCTGATATAATTCACTTAACATTTGTCTTCGCAGTCCCCATAGATTAAGAAGGGGACTGCGATGTTCTGCAATGCATGAAGCTTTGAAAAGCTTTGCATTGCGCAGAAAATTAGGATGGCGTTACCTGTCTTTTCCTATGAGATTCTGCTGAAGCCACTCCGGCTTTGCAGAATCCGTTACAGTGGAAATTGTAACTTTACTCCTTTCATCGGCAAAGCTAAGCTGCCAGTAAATAGGAAAATTAGATCACAGCAGAGGGGGCACTTTGCCAGGGCTCCCAGAGTAGCCTTGGATGATGCATTTGAGCGGTGCTTAAATATGCATCTCTGCGGTTTGCAGCGATGCATACTTAGTGGCACCGCAATATACTGATGCATAGACCCCATATTCTGCTTGGTTTACTTGAATTTTCAATTGTCTTCTTTATTTATTTCTATCTCCATACTTTCTCTTTCCAGGTAGTGTCTGCCTGTTGTCTATTTATCTATCTATCTATCTATCTATCTATCTATCTATCTATCTATCTATCTATCTATCTGTATCAGCAGAAGTTATAAGATACAGATAGGTATTGTAAAAGAGTAGTACCAATAGTTATATAGATTAGTAAGGTATAGTTAGGTATTAGCGTTCAATGTATCGATAGATGACAGAAGTTATAGTTAAGAAAGTTAGGTATTGTTAAAGAACAATAATAGTAAAATCTGATCCTTGTTGTTTAGTTATGTTCAAGGGAGTCCTGAGAAGTGCTCCATTCAACTGCCAAAGTGAGCATGAGAGATATTTCTCTTCATCTAAGGTATTTAAAATCTACTAATGAGAATGAAGACTGTGTTTCTATTTGTTCCTGTTATCAAATGAGAATTCAGCTTCAGATAACAGAATTGTTGCATTTCTTTGATATATGAGCAGTGTAAGGTGAAGATTTAGATATTCTTTAATATGTATTTAATATGTATTATTATTATTATTATTATTATTATTATTATTAGTATATTTGAGAAATGCTTTATGTGGTCTCTAGTGACTCTAAAAAGATGGCTACATAGCTAAGATTTATCAAAGAGCTAAATTTATTATGCCACTTCATGCCTTCGTCTGTGTCTGAGAGAAATATGTGTCTCTTGCATTGCAGCTGCCCTGGATATGTTCTAATCATAAATTTTACAGCTTTCAATTCTCATATGATTGAGTGTTTGTCTGTGGAGGTTGTACAGAGAAATGGACAACAGTGTCAATAGTAAGTCTTAGTCTCATTGAAAGTTTAACCTCTTCGCTGAGAGAAACAATCATAACAATTGTATTAAGTTTATTCCTTAATCCTCCAATGACAATTAACCTAATTTTATTCATAAATATTAACAATGCTATTTAAAGGGACGCTGTCATGGAAAACTGTGTAGGATATTTACACTAAAATGCTGTATTTCTTTCTTCTGAAATCAGGACACATCCTCCAGCACTAACAAACTTTACAGACCCAATGTTACCTCTCAAATGTCACCAGGACAATGAATGTCCTAATAAAGGTGCTCTAATAGCTGTGGGAAGATCTGCTATTATATCTGTGGGAAGAGCTGCTGGACGATAGAGCCAGATGAGAGGACATGTAGGACATCTCACCACTATTACACAGCACAGGACACAGATTGCTCTGATTCTGCTTTATTCTATGTGTGTATCTGAGCAGAAAATATCGAAGTGTGTCCAGTTGGCAAGATTGTTCTGAGAAAACCTCACTGCTTGTCTATCCTCTGTGTAAGAATAGTTACTTGCAATCAGAGGCATAGGACTGAGTGACGTCTCCATTGGGTTAGTTAGATAAAACTGAGAATGATTTGTGGAATTTTCCTTCCCTAAAGTGCGAAATTATAAGTCACATTATAATAGACAATTATAATTTCCTTGATATCTTTAGCTTGTGGAAGCATAAACAAACATGTCAAACTGTAAGGTTTGTTGTTTATAGCATTTCCTTGTTTTTTTTAAAGTTATAACATTGTTGTTTTGAATTGCTTAATTCATCAGAATAATAAATGAAAGTGTGCTATCTATCTTTTAAAACCAATGAGATATAATTTTATAATCATAGTGTAACAGGATAGGCCACCTATGCCACCCTGTCTGTTGTTATTGGGAACTGGCTAGGCTTACTTTTAACCCAAATCTGCCCTTCCTGTTGCAATAGGAGCCTGCTGTCACCAATAGTCTCCTACACCTGCTACTAGATCCGTTTTCTTCTGGGTAACTCTTGCTGCTACAGTACCCCCTTGCTGGTGCACCTGGGCTGGTATACCTAACCTCTTGTCATAAATTACACCCAATGAAGGGCGTACTTAACTATACAATCTAAGTGTTGAAATATCTTACTCTTTGCCGTCATCTAGAGTGTATATGTGTATAATCTCATTAAAATATTTATGTATCTCTGCCAAAAAGAAAAAGTGCAACATTGTTGCTATTGTACAACATGTTGCCAATCAGAATCTGTATATAACAAGGATACTTGTAGGATTTATAAATTTCTTTGACCCACAACAATGCAAACAAGATACTGATTCTTATATAGTTATGATAGGCAGTACAGGATTCATAGACTACTACTCCTTTACATTTTAAATCTTTTTCTTTATTCAACACTTTATTTTTAAATATTTCGCGCTCTCTTTTTTGGTTGAAAACCTATGTAATTTTTGATGAATTATCAATAAAATTGATTTTACTAATAATAATACTTTGCAGTTACCTGCCTATACCTGGAGTGCTACTTTTGGTCAACTTCTTTCACTTTTCCTTTATCATGAAACATGTGAAACTGTAAGGTTTGTTGTCTGTAGCATTTCATTGTTTTCTGTAAAGTTATATCATTGTTGTTTTGAATCGTTTGATTAATCAGAATAATAACTGAAAGTGTGCGATTTATCTTTTAAAACCATTGAGATCTAATTTTATAATCATAGTGTAACAGGATGGGCCGCCTATTCCACCCTGTCTGTTATTATTGGAAACCGGCTGGGCTTACTTTGCCACTGTCTCCTTTCTTTAACCCAAATCCGCCACTCCTGTTGCTATAGGAGGAGCCTGCTGTCACCACTGGGCTCCCACACCTGCAACTATAACTGCTTTCTTCTGGGTAACTCTCGCTGCTAGAGTACCCCATTGCTAGTACACCTGGGCTGGTATACCTGACCTCTTGCCTTCAGATTAGGGTTGCTGTGGATGGTTCCTCCCTGACCTATCACTTTGGCCAGAGCTGCAGGTAGCTGGCAAAACGTTGGTACTGGAATGCTGGATCCACCTCAGAACAACCGGAGAACGGATTAGATTTGGGTCTAATCTATAGGTCACAGGTATTTACAAAGGGTAAGTAGTCGTCTAAGCAGGTTCTTGAAGCAAAATTATGTTTTATTATCTCCCACAACTGTTTAAAATAGTTGCGTAAAATTATCTCAGAAACCAATGGAGTTGAACCTCTCATTGTGTTGTGCACCGGTGCAAGAGGGCATGTTTGAAATGTGTTCGCTTACACCCCCTCCACAAACAATGTCGCAGATAGCTTTCTGAAGATCAGTAAAGAATTGTGTAGAGATGTGCAATAGGTATAGTTTGGAGTACATAAATTACTACAGGAAGGATATTCATCTTTATGATGTTGATCTTTCTCAGCCAGGAATTGTTTTTGGAGTGCCAGCCTTTAGGTTCCGTAATCTTGGATAGTATCGGGGTAAATTTAGAGTGTTATAGGTTGAATGCACTTTTGGTTAAGGTGGTCTCCAGATTTATATGAGAAAACTGCATTGTTGTGGAATCAGGTACCGTAATGTTTAGCATAAGTGATTTGGCTTAGTTGATTTTGAAATGTGATAATTCGCAAAATTTCTTGAATTTCTTGAATTCCATCAGTAGGTGTAATGGCGCTTACCGATGACAGCGCCGATTCTCCGCTCCGTGCTGCCGCACTTCCGGGTAAGTCCCGGCGGCAGGTCAGCTGATCTGGGCGGGAAATTTCAACGGACAGATCTCTGTGTACCGAACTGGCTATACTCCAGACTACTCTTCTGTCTTATCCCTGGTACTGCATAACGGACGGATCTCTGTGTACCGAACCGGCTATACTCCAGACTACTCTTCTGCCTTATCCCTGGTACTGCATAACGGACGGATCTCTGTGTACCGAACCGGCTATTCTGGACTACGCTTCTGCTCCTGGGGCTGAACAGCGGATTGATTCCTGCACTCCACCAGTTTCTACTCCAGACTACTACCTTCTGAATATATGGTTAGTGATTCCACTTACCAATTTCCCTGTGGATCTGACCGTGCCTCTACATGTCCATCTCATAGAACTCTTTCCTTACGTCAGTAGGCTAAACCTGGGGGCCGTGACCTGCGGTTCTCCGGCAGCAAACCCACCCTGCCTTGCGGCAGTTCCTGGAGAAGACCGGGAGGGCCGTTAGACTCCGCGCCCTAGAAAGGCTGGCGTAAATACTGACTAAGGTAATCTTGAAACCTAACAGTTTGCTCTGAACCCCCAACATATCTATCTGATGGACGGAACCGGGAACCCCTCTGCTAGGTAGTTATTGGAACATTTAGCTGCCCGGGTAGAGGAACAGGACAAGAACCAGGCACAGTTACTTCAGTTTCTTCAGAGCATGTCTGCTCGCTTGGACACACTTCAGGGTGCGGTGTCAGCTTAGGCAATCCAGGCAGCGGTACCTGATCCGCTACCTAATCCCCCTCAACCTGCTCCTGCTCAGGAGGGTGGTGCCGCTCCTCTCCCGGCAAATTCCCAACTCCGCATCCCTAACCCTCCGAAATTCGATGGGGATCCCAAGGCCTGCCGTGGATTTTTAAATCAGTGTGATATCCAGTTCGAACACCAGCCAGGGAACTTCCCTACAGAAAAAGCTAAAGTAGCATACATTATTTCTTTACTTACCGGTCAAGCTCTTGCCTGGGCATTCCCCCTATTGGAACACAATGATCCTTCGCTACATAACTGCTCCACCTTCCTGGAGGCTTTCAGACATGTCTTTGATGAACCAGGAAGAGTTTCCAGCGCTGCTTCTGCCATCCTTCGTCTGCGCCAAGGCTCTATGACCATAGGCCAGTATGCTCTCCAATTTCGTACTATGGCGGCTGAGTTACGTTGGAATAATAAGGCCTTGGTAGCCACCTTCTGGCAGGGTTTGACAGACCGCATTAAAGATGAACTAGCAGGACGTGAACTCCCAACTTCTCTGGATGCTTTGGTCTCTTTATGTAACCAGATTGACATCAGATTCCGTGAGCTCTCTCAGGAGAAGGAGAGTTCCCGTCGTTCTCCTTTTCGTCTGGCTCCACGTTTTCAAAGTCCGGTGATGTCTGAGAAGGAGCCAATGCAGTTAGGAAGAGCTCGGCTCTCTCAGGAAGAGAGAGAGGCGATTCAAAAATCGGTTATGTCTTTATTGCGGAGAACCTGGTCATTTGTTAAACAATTGTCTTAAGCATCCGGGAAACGATCGAACCTAACTGATGATGGAGAGGCCAAGTTAGGTGTATGTATTCCCTCTCCTGTTGATTCTAGTTTTTCTATTCAAGTTCTGTTACAATCCATTGACAAACAGCTTTCTCTTCCAGCACTCATTGATTCCGGAGCAGCAGGGAACTTTATAAGAGCCGATTTTGTGGAAAAGTTGTCTGTACCTACTCTTCTGTTGGATCCCCCAATTGCTATCACAGCCATCGATGGAAACCGCATCAGTGGAGGATCACTCAAGAAACGTACCATCAAGCTCTCTCTCCGTATAGGAACCCTGCATACTGAATCCATTTCCTTGTTGGTCATCCCGGAGGCTATTAATCCTCTCATTCTTGGTCTTCCGTGGCTCCAACTTCACTCCCCTACATTGGACTGGCGCACGCCAGAAGTTCTGGCCTGGGGCCCGGCCTGTCATTCTCGCTGCCTTCCCAGGATCAATAAACTCATCACTAACGAAACCTCATCACTACATACGTCCACTGGTATTCCTCCTCAATATCGTTCATTTTCGGATGTGTTCTGCGAAAAAGAAGCCTCCAAACTACCTCCCCATAGGCCTTGGGATTGTTCTATTGAGCTGTTACCAGACAAAATACCACCCAGAGGACGTGTTTTTTCTTTATCATTGCCAGAATACAATTCCATGTCTAAATACATAGAAGAAAATCTTGAAAGGGGCTTTATTCGGAAGTCATCCTCCCCTGCAGGGACCAGTTTTTTCTTTGTTAAAAAAAAAGACGGGGGGTTACACCCATGTATAGATTATCGTGGCTGAATGCCATTACTGTGAAAAACAAGTACCCGTTACCATTGATCTCAGAGCTATTTGATAGAATAAAAGGGGCTGTTATTTTTTCCAAACTAGACCTGAAGGGTGATATCCTGATATTCTCTCCTGACATCGTATTGCATCGCCATCATGTTTCCTTGGTGCTTGAATACCTTTGTTTACATCAGCTGTTCTGTAATTTGGATAAATGTATCTTTGAAAAAGGTCATCTTCGCTTTCTTGGACACGTGATCTCTGGGTTTGGACTGTGCATGGATCCCGAGAAAGTAAAGGCGGTTTCCGAATGGCCTCAGCCGATAGGTCTGAAAGTGATCCAACGTTTCATAGGCTTCGCCAATTATTATCGGCATTTCATCAAAGGCTTTTCTTCAGTGATCGCACCCATTACTGCACTAACTAAGAAAGCTATCAAAACTAAACTTTGGCCTCCTGAGGCAGAAAAGGCCTTCTCTTCCCTAAAGGAAGCATTCAGGACAGCTCCTATCCTTCATCAACCGGATCCTACCTTTTCTTTTTTTTCTTGAGGTCGATGCATCCTCTGTGGGAGTGGGGGCTATCTTGTCACAGAAGGACTCCTCTGGAAGATTGTCTCCGTGTGGTTTTTTTTTCCCGTAAACTTTCTGTTGCTGAGAAAAATTATGGCATCGGAGATAGGGAACTCCTGGCTATCAAATTAGCCTTAGAAGCGTGGAGACACCATTTGGAAGGAGCTAGATTTCCTATCACGGTTTTTACAGATCACAAGAACCTTCTATATTTGCAAACGGCTTCTTGTTTAAACCCTCGGCAAGCCAGATGGTCCTTGTTTTTCTCCCGTTTTGATATGATCATCACCTTTAGACCAGGATCAAAGAATAAGAAAGCGGATGCTCTCTTGCGATCCTTTGATGCCACGGATGCTGTAGAGGATATTCCTAGACCCATCTTGGGTCCAAAATGTATACTGGCCACCACCCCTGCTCATCTAGTGATTCCTCATGGAAAGACCTTTGTTTCTCCTCGTCTTCGGTCCAGACTCCTCAAATGGGCTCACGCCTCTCGGTTTTCTGGTCATGCCGGGATCAAGAAGACTTTGGATTTCATTTCCCGTAATTATTGGTGGCCATCTATCCACTCTGATGTTCGGGAGTTTGTTACGGCTTGCTCCACCTGTGCTCAGAATAAGGTGCCTCGACAAGCCTTCTATGGGTTGTTACAGCCTTTACCCATTCCGGACCGTCCTTGGAGTCATCTCTCCATGGACTTTATCACTGATTTACCCCCTTCAAGAGGTTTTTCCGTGGTTTGGGTAGTCACAGATCGTTTCTCTCGGGGCTGCTCATTTCGTACCTTTAAAAGGCCTTACATCTGCTCCGGTGCTGGCACAACTTTTTATAAGGGAAATATTCCGCCTCCATGGTTGCCCAGAGGTCATTGTTTCAGACCGTGGAACCCAGTTTGTTGCAAGATTTTGGAGAGCCTTTTCGCGTGTTTGTGAAATCAAAACGGAATTTTTCCTCTGCATATCACCCCCAAAGTAATGGTCTCACGGAGAGGACTAATCAAGAGCTCAAAAAATTCCTCAGATGCTTCATTTCAGCTAAACATGACGACTGGGTTGATTTGTTACCTTGGGCAAAATTTGCTCACAATAGAAATTCTCATGACTCTATATCGGTTCCCCCCTTTTTTGCTCTCCAAGGGTTTCATCCAAGAGTTCCTCCTTTTAATGATTTGCCTACATCCGGAATTCCTGCTGTAGATTCCATGTGGTCAAACTTCTCGTCCAGGTCGGATATGATTAAACGTAACCTGCTTCACGCCACTGCCATCAGCAAAAAGGCGTTTGATAAGAGAAGAAGACCTTCCCCATTACTCTCTCCTGGTGATAAGGTATGGCTATCTACGCGGAACCTTCGCCTGTTGGTTCCTTCTAGGAAATTCGCTCCCCGTTTTATTGGACCCTTCAAGATCTTGGAAATTATCAATCCAGTAGCTTTTAAATTAAAATTGCCTCTTACCTTGAAGATTCCCAACGTATTTCACATTTCCCTCCTCAAGCCACTTGTCATTAATAAATTTTCCTCTTCCAAGAGACCTCCTGCCACTGTCTCTACACAAGATCATGAATTTGAGATTAAGGAAATCTTAAACTCTCGCATTTCCAGAGGTTCTCTACAATTTCTGGTTGACTGGAAAGGTTATGGACCAGAGGAGCGTTCATGGATTCCGGCACGTGATCTACATGCTCCAGTACTGTTAAAAAGGTTCCATACCAAATTTCCTCAGAAACCTTATAGGCTGTCCGGTGGCCATCCTTAATGGGTTGGGTACTGTAACGGCGCTTACCGATGTCAGCGCCGATTCTCCACTCCGTGCTGCCGCACTTCCGGGTAGGTCCCGGTGGCAGGTCAGCTGATCTGGGCGGGGAATTCAAAAATCCTATTTCAGGGCTGCTCTGACACACTGTCTGTGTCAGAGCAACGTGTTACCTGTATCTGGCTGCATCTCCTGTGCTTTGGTCTCCCTGGTGTTCTCCCTTGTTTCTTCTGATTCCTTTGTACCGAACTGGCTATATCCAAGACCATTCTCCTGCTTTATCCCTGGTACTGAAAAAACGGACGGATCTCTGTGTACTGAACCGGCCATACTCCAGACTACTCTTCTGCCTTATCCCTGGTACTGCATAACGGACGGATCTCTGTGTACCGAACTGGCTATACTCCAGACTACTCTTCTGCCTTATCCCTGATACTGCATAACGGACAGATCTCTGTGTACTGAACCGGCCATACTCCAGACTACTCTTCTGCCTTATCCCTGGTACTGCATAACGGACGGATCTCTGTGTACCGAACCGGCTATACTCCAGACTACTCTTCTGCCTTATCCCTGGTACTGCATAACGGACGGATCTCTGTGTACCGAATCGGCTATTCTGGACTACGCTTCTGCTCCTGGGGCTGAACAGCGGATTGATTCCTGCACTCCACCAGTTTCTACTCCAGACTACTACCTTATGACTATACGGTTAGTGATTCCACTTACCAATTTCCCTGTGGATCTGACCGTGCCTCTACATGTCCATCTCATAGAACTCTTTCCTTACGTCAGTAGGCTAAACCTGGGGGCCGCGACCTGCGGTTCTCCGGCAGCAAAACCCACCCTGCCATGCGGCGGTTCTTGGAGAAGACCGGGAGGGCTGTTAGACTCCGCGCCCTAGGAAGGCCGGCGTAAATACTGACTAAGGTAATCTTGAAACCTAACAGTAGGTTTGTGAAAGAAATTCCAGGGTTCAATACTAATGTTGGTATTATTCAGAATAGGAAAGGAATCAGAGTACCGTGTATGAACTGCCAATTTACCTTGTCAAATGCTTTTTCAGCATTGGTTGAAAGTAGCCAAGCCGGTGTCTCTCTGTTAGTTATCATCAGTAATATGGTGTATGATATCTTTAATTTTAGATGTATTGTCTCAAACTTCTCTACTAGGGATAAAGCCCACATGAACAGTATGGATCATGTCTGGGAGTAAAATTTTGATTTGATTTGCGATTATTTTATCAAAGAGCTTTATATTGACATTCAGCAGGGAAATTAGTTGGTAGCTGGAGCATTGGGGGGGGGGGAGGGTCATTTCCCTCCATTAGTGTAACCATAATATGGGCCTCATGGGATTAAGCAACAAAGACAGAGGTGTCTGATATGTCAATAAAGGCCTGTAGAAGGAGGGAAGCAAGGTTCTCTTTAAATGTCATGTAATAGAAAATCTATCAGGAACTGGGCTTTAACTGTTTGTTATGGATAATATGGCTAGATCTAATTTGTGAAGGGTAAAAGGTTGTTCTAATGTAAGAGTGGTCTCTGGCAATAATTTAGGAAAGTCAATGAGGTTGAGGTAGTCCTATATACATGCTCGCTCAATAGATACATTCACTGGCTGCAAATCATGAGCAATGTTATATAGTTTTGGGTAATATGCATGGAATGCCCTGGCTATCTTCTCCGTTGTATAGAGGGTCATGACATGTTCATCCATTATTGAGTGTATGAAACTTATGGCTCATTGGGTTCTTTGACTAATAACCTCCCAGGCTTATTGCCCTATTGGTAATATTTGTTTTGACATTTCCAATGCGATAATTTGATTTTGACGGTAAGTAATTTAGCTCTAGCCCCAGTTAATTTCAAGTGGTTTGGGGAGAGGTTCTTTTTATGAAATGTTTGTCGAGTGATTTTATTCTAGCCAGGAGGGTCCCTATTTGCACTTTTTTTTAGGAAGGAGCCAAAAATATATACTTCCCTCTTATGACAGACTTGTGCGTGTCCCAGATAGTAGTTTTTGTTGTTGAGGGAAATGTATTCATCTATGGCAGCAGTGAGCTGGGATTTGCAAAAAGAGTCTTGTAGAAGACTTTCATTGAGCAGCCAGAACCAGTGTTTGCGGGGAGTACCACGTAGATGTATGGTCAAATAAATTAGAGCATGGTCAGACCAAGTCATTTAACTAATATGCATGCTTTCCAGTAAGGAAAGTTGTGTAGTGTTGTGTTTTCCATGTGTCGGCCAGCTGCTGATTCTGAAGCGTGTACCTTACCTTATTGTAGTCCCTATATGGGAACCTAGTAGCCATGTTTTTCAGTTCAGATTTCCACCGAAAATCAAAATACCTTCCTGAATGGGTTCCATTTGTTCCAGAATGTTGATCAGGTATGTTGTTTGACTCTGTGTGGGATCATATAAATTTGCAACTGGCCATAAATTCTTTATTTGAATAATAAGCCCCTGCTTTTGCCTAATAGGTGTGTGGATTTGTCTGTTAAAGGAATATGTTCGGCGGAGAGGATGGCTACCATTTCAGATTCATCAACAGGAATATCACTGCAAAATACCTGAGGGAAGCATTTAGAGATTAACTTTAGACTAGTACCCTTTTTAAAATGGGCTTCTTGTATATGTCGAGGTCTACTTTATCAGCATAAAACAAACACAAGTATTTCAAACTATTCTCTGGAATGTTTAGCCCTTTTACATTCAAAGAAATTAGTTTTAAGTGATTTGTCTGCAGGAACATGCGGTATGTGTGTGTGTGAGGGGGGTGTAGCGGGTCTCCAATGTATGCGAGTTCTCAACCTTGCGCATAAGAACATGTTGACCAAGCATCAATATGCCTGTATTAACACCCATTGAATATGTACTTTTAATCCCCATGCCCCCCTACAGTGCCTGTCCTAGAACACATTATGACTGTCATCACATACACACACCATCCAATAGGGTAAGAGGGAGAGGCCACAGGAGGAAAATGAAAAATAGTATAAATATATTTGCTTTACATTTTACATCTCTGAATATAAGGTTTTTAGAGAACTAACTACTTACTCATACAATAGTTGTCAATGATTTTCTGACTTACCAGCCCCTTCCTCCTCTGAATTCTGCACATTAGATGAAGGTTAAAGGACTCCTGCTTCCTTGCTGTCCACTTCAATAGCCAAAAGGCTATTTTGTTATAAAGCCAGATTATGCAGTAGACAGCAACACTGCAGTTTCATACATCTATTGATTTGTATTTAAATGGAAAAAAACTGGATGGCGATATGTAATGTGGCACTTTGCAAAACAGCGTTTTTTTGGGCTTAAGGACGTAAATCACATTATTAAGCCATGCCCCAAATCCACACATCATGGCAATAAGCGTGGCTACTGAAATGTAATTGTGTCACAACGTCCCCTCTATAATACAGCAGATACAGGGCCATCTTTTCCATTGGGCATGATGGGCAGGTGCCCGGGTGCCCCACGGGCAAGGTGGCCCCATAGGTAGGGCTCTTAATTAGAATAAATAATCCTGCAAAAGAAAAAACCTGCAAAAAAAACCTGCAAGGGTCACTGAGCAAGTACATCTATCTATCTCTATAAATATATATATATATATATATATATATATTAGAGATGAGCGCACTCGGATTTATGAAATCCGAGCCCACCTGAATGTTGCCGACAGATCCGGGTATTGGCGCCAAATTCAAATCTGAAACTGAGGCTCTGACTCATAATCCCGTTGTCGGATCTTGCGATACTCGGATCCTATAAATTCCCCACTAGTCGCCGCCATCTTCACTCGGGCATTGATCAGGGTAGAGGGAGGGTGTGTTAGGTGGTCCTCTGTCCTGCTATATCTCGTGCTGTTCAGTTAAGTTCTGTGCTGTTCAGTTAAGTTCTGTGCTGTGCTGTGCTGTGCTGTGCTGTGCTCAGTCCAGTGGTGCTGTGTCCTGTGCTCTGTCCTTCTGAGGTCAGTGGTGCTGCTGGGTCCTGTGCTGTGTTCTGTTCAGTCCAGTGGTGCTCTGTCCTGTGCTCTGTGCTTCTAAGGGCATAGTTATTTCCCCAATATTCCCAAGTGTTTAAAAAAATAAAAAAAAGTTATTTAAAAAAAAATACAAAAAACAAATTACATTTTTTTTTAATTACAACAAAATTTGCACAACCAATCCTGCAGTATAAGCCCATTGGTACTGCAATATTACCAAGTTCACACATTCAGCAGTAAAAGTCCAGTGGTTCTGCAATAGTACAACGTTCACACATTCTGCAGTATCAGTCCAGTGGTGCTGTGTCCTGTGCTCTGTCCTGCTGAGTTCAGTAGTGCTGCTGGGTCCTGTGCTGTGTCCTGTTCAGTCCAGTGGGGCTGTGTCCTGTGCTCTGTGCTTCTAAGGGCATAGTTATTTCCCCATTATTCCCAAGTTTTTTTTAAAAAAAAAAAGTTATAAAAAAAATTAAAATTAAAAATTAAAAAAAAAAAAAAATTATAACCAAATTTGCAAAACCAATCCAGCAGTATATAAGCCCATTGGTACTGTGGAGGTATTGTGGCCCCGGTACCAAATTGGGTACCGGGGCCACTCCACTATGCAGTCCAGATAGAGGTGTATCAGATATTAAACAACGTTGACTGTTGCTGCAAAATGTTTAAATAATATTGTGGGGAACACTACACTACGCAGTCCATAAACTTTTTGGGTGGAATTCAGACCCGTGTAGGGTTTTTTAATAATATTGTGGTGACCCACTCCTCTATGCAGTCCAGGTACATTATTTGGTGCGATTCATACCAGTTGATGGTTTTCTTATTATATATATTGTGGTGACCCACTCCTCTACGCAGTCCAGGTACATTATTGTTGCGAATCATACAAGTTCAGGGTTTTTAATTTATATTGTGGTGACCCACTCCTCTACGCAGTCCAGGTACATTTTTCGGTGCGATTCATACCAGTTGATGGTTTTCTTATTATATATATTGTGGTGACCCACTCCTCTACGCAGTCCAGGTACATTATTCGGTGCGATTCATACCAGTTGATGGTTTTCTTATTATATATATTGTGGTGACCCACTCCTCTACGCAGTCCAGGTACATTATTGGTGCGAATCATACAAGTTCAGGGTTTTTAATTTATATTGTGGTGACCCACTCCTCTACGCAGTCCAGGTACATTATTCGGTGCGATTCATACCAGTTGATAGTTTTCTTATTATATATATTGTGGTGACCCACTCCTCTACGCAGTCCAGGTACATTATTGGTGCGAATCATACAAGTTCAGGGTTTTTAATTTATATTGTGGTGACCCACTCCTCTACGCAGTCCAGGTACATCATTCGGTGCGATTCATACCAGTTGATGGTTTTCCTATTATATATATTTTGGTGACCCACTCCTCTACGCAGTCCAGGTACATTATTGGTGCGAATCATACAAGTTCAGGGTTTTTAATTTATATTGTGGTGACCCACTCCTCTACGCAGTCCAGGTACATGTTTTGGTGCAATTAAGACCAGTTGATGGTTTTCTTATTATATTGTGGGGACCACTCCCCTACGCAGTCCAGAAAGATACCTCGTTGCAACGTTTTGGACTAATAACTATATTGTGAGGTGTTCAGAATACACGGTAAATTAGTGGAAATGCTTGTTATTGAATGTTATTGAGGTCAATAATAGCGTAGGAGTGAAAATAAGCCCAAAAACTTGATTTTTTAACTTTTTATGCTTTTTTCAAAAAAAATCCGAATCCAAAACCTTAAATCCGAACCAAAACCTTTCGGCAGGTGTTTTGCGAAACAAATCTGAACCCAAAACATTGAGAAAATCCGGATCCAAAACACAAAACACGAGACCTCAAAAGTCGCCGGTGCACATCCCTAATATATATATATATATATATATGTAGGGGCCCCGGTGCACTGCCTTACTCGGGGGCCCATAATGTTGTTAAGATGGCCCTGAGCAGATATACTATTTATTTTTGCATATAAATGAAGATAGCTAAAAAGTAAATGTGAAAATACTCCCACAAATCATATAATATATGTATGATTAGTGAAGAAAGCAGCTATCAGCTTCAAAGATGAATCCGCAATCAGGTAATCAGAAGCGGCTAGTTAGGGCTGACGACATCATCATCAGTGTGCATTTACACCAGCCATCAGACACCTGCATGTGATAGGCTACTGACAGGCATATATGCATCAAACAAAAATACCTTCATCAGGCATTTAAAAAAAACTGCTGCCTAAATGTGTATCAAAGTGCCGCCACCCTTATATAATAGTTAATACAGTTAGCTAGATAAATGTAATAATGAAGTATAAATAACTACCGCATTTAGAACATATTTATTTGTGAAACACACGTAAACTAAATATTGTGCTAATTATGTACACATCCTTATAGTGATAAAACGGTTTCTTTTAAACTGTTACATTTTCCCTACTGGGGTGCTTCAAGTCAACTTAACAAAAAGCGTTTGAAGGACTGCTTTCCTCAAGTACACTGAGAGATTTTTTGGTTCCCCAGGGTCTGTGTATAACTCCTCCATCTCACAGTATTCTACGAGGGAACGAGTGCACATCCAAGCTCCCACACTGCCAACATGCTTTGACCCAGGAGGGTGTTTGTCAAGGCAGTGAGGTATGATCCACATTCTGGAAATTTATATAACGCTTGTAAAAACGTTAATCATTCGCAGGTGATCGGCACTTGCCTTGCCCCTTACAAAATTCACTATGTACTCCTTCCCTTCCTTCCACTTTTTGTATATCCTTTCCCCCTCCTTTTTGCTTTTTGTACCCTCCAATTGCGGCAAAAAAATGTATACAAACGCACATTTTTTTAAAAACAAACATAATTATTATATGTTTTTTTAAAATATGTGCATTTCTTTTCTTTTATTATTTTTGGTAGGCAGAGGTGCAACACCCAATATGTATTTTTATGTCGTTTTAATTACCAATAAAATTGGAAGTGCATGAATTGTCATTTTATGAATGCACAAAGGTTTTATTATTTTTAAAATGTATTTTAAAAATAAAAATACATTGTAAAGGTGGTTATCATTTAGACAACAGTGCCTATTATGTTTACCTTACTAACTGCACTAGGCATATATGCATGTTCGTGCTGGTCTGGTTACGCAAACAAGTCATCATCATCATCATCATCATCATCAGCAGCTGTTTATATAGCACCACTAATTCCAAAGCACTGGACAGAGAACTCCCTCACATCAACAGTTTTTACTGTATGTTAGACCGCCCTCATCCCACTTCTTCAGTAACAAGCAGGCACAAGTGTCAGATGCAAGCATATCTGCAAACACACATATACAGCTTTTTTTGGGGACATGCACAGAACAAAGTTGCAGATTTTACACTATGCAAATGGTCATATATCCAACACAGCATCAGCCCACAAAGTACAGCATTTATCCTGAGTTCCTGACCTGGTCCTTGGTTTCCTGGCTTCTCCAGCGGTGTTTTATCCTATATCACAAGCCAGATATTGTTACTCTTTGTTCACATCTAGCCTACGTATATGTCATCAGTGGGTCTATGCATTAAGCGCAGAATTTTGTTTAGAATTGTATACTGGGAGTGGATTCTCCACCATTCTAGCTGTCGATTCACAGTAGACTTCTTAGTAAGGTGGTTATTACCTGCTGTGCGCATCGCATATCCCCGACCAACAGCCGGTTGTCTGTGGTAATTCCTTTTCTTGCCTCTTCTCTCTACCATGCTTGTAAGATTCCGTTTGTCACTGTCTTGGGCAGTGATCAAATTGGAAATTTAGAAGTGGTGGTATGAAAAATGTATTGAGAATGTAAGTGAAAAGGATTTTATATTTTTGCAATGAAGGCAGTAGGAGAAGAGGTGGTATGACATACCACCATATACATCCCCACATTACCACTGGTCTAGGTCCTCTTAGCCATCCCTGTTTTCTCCATGTTTAGGTCCTCATATGTGGCAGTGCTCATATCCTGCCCCACAGCACTTTGTTGAAAGACTGTTACCAGTTCACAGGTCTGCTTCTATAGCTATTTACAATTCTGATATTTCACTCTGATCTGAGTACTCGGCCAATGTTGCTTCTTGTATGATATCTGGCACACAAACAATAGATCAGAAATTGAAAAACAACACATTTTTATTTAATAAACTCAATTAATAGTGATAGTATTAAGGCAAAACAAGTCACACAATTAATAGAACCAACATAAGCCCAATACATAGTGTAGAGGAAAAAACATACCACTATATTTGAAAAAAACATCTCAACGCAACTTACCTATTAATAGCTTGCATGCTCATAGGTTAAATGTAATAGGTGTATTGTGTGATTGGATAACCAGGGAACAGGAAAATCCCTGGTGGACACCACTCTGTAATAACCTGCTCGTTCTCTATGAGGCAGGGCCCAATACAAGCACTCAGAGCTGGCATGCATTCACACTGGGGCCCCTACACACTATCACTAGAGCAGTGCCCTGCTATAATACTGAGTAATGTCCTGGTCAGGAATTTCCTGATCACCTCCTTCAGCTTTTTCTGCTGTGCTCCATTTCGCTGAATGACATCACACAGTCAATCAGACGTTCGGAGCATAGACACACCCTTACCTACACAGCCTAAGCCTTGGAGGAAACTGGACACAAGCACATCTGGAAGAAGTAAATGTATGTGTTTGTGTGTCAGTTTGTGTATGAGAGAAAGTTTGAGTCAGTATGTATGAGGAATGTGTCAGTATTTGTGTATAAGAGAGTGAGTATAAGTCAGTGTGTAAGAGGTGTATGTGTGTTAGAGGTAGTATGAGTCAATGTATATGAGAAATGTGGGAGTATGTGTATGAGAGTTTGAGTGTACTGAGATATAAACAATACCCTTGAGTAACTTTGCAATATAAATGGACAATAAGGCCATCATTAAATCTCTTAGTTGCCTACTCTCCCAGAATGTCCGGGAGACTACCGAATTGTGGGCATCCTGCTCACCTCGTTAGTGAATTGGGTGGGGCCGGGGCTAAAGCATCATCTTGACCCCACCCGCTGTTGTAATAGAGCGAAATTGGTATAGTTTAGCAGAGGAGCAGGGCATAATACACAATTCATGTGACTATGCCCCCAGGACCTGGCAACAAGATTTCACTCCAAGAGGGAAGAACTCCAAAGTTGGCAAGCATGTTATATCTAGTGACAAATTTGTGTTGATTGTAATATTAATATTTTGTTAATTTGCACTGTAACTAGGGTGCCTCAGATGTTCACTGAAAATAGTAATCAATGGTACCTCTTATATGGCCTCTTATAAAAAGATAACATTTTACTCAGTGTGAAAGCTTTGAGCTGCTGTCGCAATGCCTCCACTTTTACTATATTTCCATATTTAGCATGCAAAAGGAAAATATAATTTTCTGTATTAAGCCAAGGTATTTGAATTCAAGTCTCTAACACAGTATGAAACCATATAATTGCTCAAATATTTATACTATGTTGTTTAGTACTGAATTAAATAATATTTGTCATGTAAACCCTGCTCAGTTGTGGGAGCTATGTCAGGTGGCTATGAAAAATGAGCATCACATGTGGCCAGAGAATTTCTGCAGAGAGATTTGCTCCGGGACCAGGTAGAGGAAGACACACAGAATCGGTCCAGGAGATAGACACTACAGCCAAGGGGGCAACTGGCATTGTTCCACATCTTGTGATAGAGGGAGGCAGCTGACAGAAACAGCAGGAGGCACAGACGCACATAGGGATCTCTGTCTGTGTACAGCCGGACATAAATAAATAAATAAAATGCTGTTTCTTTTATAGAGACAGCCTGTCTCAAAGAAATACTGTGACTTCGAATTAGAGTGAGAGACATCCTGATCTTGAACAGAGAGCCGGCTGTGAATGTGGGAAGTGTTTTATAAGTGTAGGAGAGACCGGCTTGATTCAAGTCCTACCAAGCCCAGTAGGGTCAACAATTAAGTGAGTAGCTGCACCTGTAAAATTATGCTTGCCTGCACTGGTTTGGAAACTTAGACTTAGATGCACTGAAAGAGAGAGCTGTTTTACAAGTAAGCCAGAGAAATCCAGACTTAGAGAGAGTTCATTCATAGGCACCCATCTTATATATAGTGGTACCGATTTATATGATGTGGAAAAAAAATAACAGTTATATTGAAGTATTTTAAAATATTAACTATTTTTGTACTTTTTTCACACCTATTCTATGGAAACCTTTGGTAGGTCCATGTACTTGTGAGTAAAAGTTGCATGCATCCTACATCTCTAAGTATATGGACTACTTCATCCTAAGATGTTATTTCAGATTTGGACTATGTGTTAGGCTGCTAGTGGTCAGATAACGAACCTGCAGAACAGACTGGCGGAGGTCTTCGCCTATAGTAGCCGCCTTTCCCGTAGAGCTAGACGCGCTTACAGGTACTCAGATGCCCCCAGGACTTAACTCCAAAGTAGTGTAGGTTTGTTATACTAACCGCAGCGCAGGCCTGGAGACAGTACAGATGGTAATGGATGGTCAGACGAAAGCCAAGGTCAGGGGTCACTTGTAGAGGAGAATAGTCAGAAAACACGCCAAGGGTCGGGGTCACAAGCAGATCAGCAGAATCCAAGAAACAGGCCAAAAAGTCAGGGTCACAGGCAATAAGGCAAGGTCCAGTAAACAGGCAAAAGGGTCACAACAGAAATCTAGCAGTATATCAAGCAGGTCAGCACAAGTATCAAACTAGAACGCTATAACCGGCAGGGAGGCTAAGCCCTCCCTGCCTTAAATAGTGCCATAGACCAATCAGGGCTATGCCCTGTAACAGACCACAGGAGTAGGACCTTAATTAATTAGTTTAATCAGCCCACAGGCTGCACTTGTTGCAGCGCATGTGCCCGGCCGCTCTGTAATGCCGGGGCGCGCCATTTAGAAGTTTCGGCGTGCCTTGGCAACGGTGGGGGCCGCAAAATCCGGAAGTGACACCCCGGTTGTCATGGAGACGACCGGGACATCGGAACAGCAGGGAGGAGAGTCGCGAGGGTGCCCGTGGCCGCCGCGGCTCCTGACACTATGATGGGTCAAGAAAGAAGCAAGATGATTTTATTACAAATCATTTGTATTTACATTTAAGTCATGAGCATGCAATCATGCATATACAGTAACACACATATGACACCATAAAACTAGGATTATAATAATGTGCTGCTTGTTTTGTTACAATGCAACAAGTCATTTTATCTACACAGATGACCTGCTCCCTCTCGCTATTCTTATAATCATCATAGATCCATGTGACAAGTGCATGAATCAGAGAACAATGCACTTTACATTTTCCACACACATCTCTAAATTAATAAGTAGCGGGAAACGTTAAAAAAAAACTGAAAATTTTAAAAGAACTTGTATTATCGCCAAAAATTATAGTGTTTATTCTGTGTATACATTCTGCACTACAAGTCAATATTTCTAATCGTTTTCAAGATATAGCCACATGAGCGAATGATTTAGTAGACTCAGGGCTAGATTTACTAAGAATCGAGTTTGGTGGCGGTTTGAAACCGCCACCCATCGTCGGCGATTTAGTGGTCCAAACTGCCACATTTACTATAGGGCGGCTTGAGGCTTCAATTTGAAATGGCTGGCGATGTATGGCGAATTGAAAAGTTAAACCGCCAGCGTTTTTTTTCAAACTGCCATCAAAACCGCCATCCAAAAGACAGGACAAGACAGTTTTAATACCTGCTTCAGAATGGCTTGATAGCTCAAACATGCTGTTTGACCTATTTTGACATTCTGAACATAAGAGAAAACACCATTGACATTTAAATTATGTTGGCAATCATTATTTATTGATTAAGAGGCAAAATGAATTATATATTAACTTATGAGGGGAATTTTTTTTATAATTATATTAATGGGATCAAGTTATTTAATTATTGTATTATTTTGACAATATGTAATGGCAAATTGTGCAACATAAATAATTGTATCCATCATTAACAATCAGTTAATAATATTATATATTCACATTTAACACTTCATATAATGGTATAATAGCGTCCCTTTAAAAAAATATATAAAAAAAAATTCTCTCATAAGTTAATATTACAATTATTTTGTTTCGTTAACAATAAATAATGATTTCGCAAATAATTAAAATGTCAATGATGCTTTCTCTTATGTTCTGAATGGCAAAATAGCTCAAACAGCATGTTGTTTGATCAATTTCGCCATTCACAACCACCTCTTTCATTTTGGCCATTTGGATGGCTGTTTTGCGACGGTTATGAAATCCCCAGCTTAGTAAATCCGGCTGTTTGTATGTTCATCATTGTTAAAATTGGGATGGCGGTTTGTAAAGTGGTGGTTTTGAAAAATGTCAATTCTGGCCGTTTTAATGGCGGTTTGGGCTTTAGTAAATCCGGCGGTTTCAAAACCGCTGGAAAAATAGCCGAAAAGCGGCGTTTTGAGCAAAACCGCCCTTTAGTAAATGTAACCCTCAGTCTTATATAAACTATGTAGTATCTTATCCAAAATGCTCATCTCTAGTATATACACCAAACAGCTACAACATTAATACCACTAACAAGTGAAGTGAACAGCATTGATTATCTCATTACAACAACACATGTCAAAGGGTGAGATATATTAGACAGCAAATTAATGAAGTTGATTTGTTGCAGGCAGGAAAAATGGGCATGCTTAAGGATCTGAGTGACATTGACAAGGGCCAAATTTTGATGGCTAGACCATCTGGTTTGTACTTTTCAACAAACAAAACATTGTGGGCCTGAGTCATTAAGGAGAGCAAAGCATAAAAAAGGAGTAACATTTGCACTTGGGCAAAACCATGTTGCATTGGAGCGGGAGGTAAATTTAAAATGTTGGGACAGATTTATTCTTGGGGTAGGACATGTCCTAGATCAACTTTAAATTTCAGTGTAATAATAAAGCTAACAAGTATGTGTGTGCTAGATGAAAAAACAGCTAGTATTTAACTTATGTGCAAAATAATAAACTAATTTGCACCCCTTAAGTTGTAACATGGTTTGTCCCAGAGAACATTTACTCCTTTTTTGCCTTAATGACTCAGGCCCTGTGTGTTTTCACCATATTCGTGGCTCCTTAGCTGTATTCCTGCATTGAATCGTAACAGAAATAGACATATCAGACAGTCCCATTACATACTGGGAGGAAAAAAAGGGACTTTGGAGACCCATGTACCAAATCGCTTTGCACTGCCTAAGCTGTCCACCCTCCAGTGTGTGCTCAGAAAGAGTTCTTAGCACACCCAGGAACCTTGTCAGCGATCGGCGTAGTAGGCTACTTCCTCAAAATGTGGAAAAGATGATGTTCATAAAAATGAACTTCAAGTTCCATGAGGAAGGCCTTTTCCACCAAATACATCAAAGGGTGGGTGACCTGTGAGGTGGTCAAAATTAACTGAAAATTACTTGAAATTAGTGTTATTGAGGTTAATAGCTGACATCTTAGTCATCCATTTGGGGTACAACGATTTGGGTTTGTGCACATCTTTGGCCTTCATTATCCAAATAAGGGAAAGTTTGGAAGAAATCACCACGCGATGGCATGGAATTCATATATGTTGGTCAGACATAATACCGCGTCCGTGCTGGAGGTCTGATACCCCCTCTTTAGTCATGGCCCACATTGTCAGGAAATGTAACAAAGGCATTGGACGAATTTTAAGGGTTTTAGGGGGATCTGTTGTAGAACATCCTTTGCTTTCTTTTAAGGCAGCCCACCTTTTCAGAGTAGAAGGGGTTCACCTGTCAAACGATGGGGTTTGGATATTCCTGGATCAGATATTCTGGAACCTTAGGCCGGATGTTAGGAAGCTTGGTGGCGGGCCGTGAACCCCTATGGTTCGCAGCATGTTTATTTGGTAGGAGAGCAGCTCAGCCAGCATTCATTACTTGAAATTAGTTGACCTTATTACTTGAAATTAGTGTTATTGAGGTTAATAATAATGTTATAATAGTGTTATTGAGGTTAATAATAATGTACAATCAAAAAAAGAGCAAAATTATATGATTGTAGCATATTTTAGCAATTTTTTTAAAAAAAATCCAGATCCAAAACCAAAAGCAATTCACGGGGGTCAGTGACCATCTCCAATATATATATATATATATATATATATATATATATATATATATATATATCATGGTACTAGTCAGTATACACAGACCGAGTGAGACAGATATTTTTTGGAGAAAAACAATGTGATTTTGCTGTCAGACTATTAAGGTGAACAGTAATCTTGTGTGGAACAATGACAACTGAAATAATCTTTAAAATAACTGGTTGCTTGCGTGTGAGATTCAGCAGCAGCAGCAACACACCAAAAAATTACTATATATTAATATATTCTAATGTTTTCTGTTTTTCAATACTTGTCAATTTAAAAAGGGTCATTCTGTGAAATCTATATTTTAAAAAAGGATGTCTGTGACGGTCAGCACACAGCTGCACCACCCAAAAATGCTATATATTATTACATTCTAATCTTTTCTATTTTTCAATACTTGTCCATTTTGATAAGGTCATTCAGTGAAATCTATATTTTGTGTGAGGGATTTTGTGAGTATTTTCGACATTCAGCAACCGCATGTACAACATTGCAGCAGCAGTAAAAAATATGTCATCTGCATTGCCACCAAGTGAAGCAAGCCCATTAGACAAATTAAACAGCAAAAAAATTGAGTGTAAAGTGCAATGGTGAAGCACTACGCACGCATTAAATTTGGAACAATCAGATGTCATTAGATGGACAGAGACATCAGTAGATATTTAGACAACTAGATACCCAATTGTAAAGAGCAACTTAATTTGACGTTGCTATATAAATAAATGAATATGCTGGGAGATGAAGATGGCCTGCACCCATACTACAAACAATCAAAGATTAGGCACATAACACATTTGCAAAGCATTTATCAGTTGCCAAGAGCAGGATTTTCCTTACAGTGCCAATATATAAATAAATGAGAATGCTGAGAGACGAAGGTGGTCTGCAGCTATACAAAAGCCTTGAAAGACTATGAATGTATATATATAGTACATTGTACATTGCAAGGGTATTCATTTGGTAGCCAAGAGCAGGGCTTTTCTCACTTTGTTTTACTTATATGCTCTGTGCCATAATGTTGCCCTTCTGAATCAAACCGGGGCACTCGTATATATTTTTTGGGGGTTGTAGGGCTGAAAAAAACATTTTACCTCGGGGGGAACTTCATCCAAAATGAATTGCCCAAGACTTGCAGCGGAGTTTTTCCCCAAAACCTGTGTATATTAATATGGAACGTATATGTCACACAGTGCACCTGCTAACCTGCATTTTGGTCATTGTTCTTACCTGTTTCCCTTGGTTCTCAATACCCGCATTCACTTGCTGGTCTGAACTGAGCATGTGCCCACCTGCGCTTTTCCAAACATCCTGAATTCTCTTGATTGGCTAATTGCCTGTCAACTCTGTCTAATTAAAGAACCTGCTTCTTAACCAAGTTGACAGATTTTCAGGTCTCCTTACCTGTTAGGACGCTGTTCTCTCTGGCTCCTGTTTGCACATCGGTATCCTGTGTTACCTGTTCCACGATCAAGACCTGTGGTATTATTCCAAGAACCCTGTGCCTCATCATCAGTCCCGTCCTCACTCTATTCGCTTTCAAGGGATCTCAGTGCATTAGTTCTCTGCAGTTCACTACCTCTCAGTTGATATCCTGTGTTACCTGTTCCACGATCAAGACCTGCAATATTGTTGCTGGAACCTCATGCCTTATAATCAGTCCTGTTCTCAGCTATTCGCTTTCTAAAGACCTCAATGTGAGACTTCATGATCAAACTTTATTATACCTATGACCCAGACTATGGTGTTGCTAATTGAGAGGTTACACGGTGTTGTTTTAAATAAAAATATATTCATTATGTACTTATCAGCTGCTTTGGTGAAACCATTATTATTATTAATAATTTACCATTTATTTATATAGCGCCACTAATTCCGCAGCGCTGTACAGAGAACTCACGCACATCAGTCTCTGTCCCATTGGGGCTTACAATCTAAATTCCCTAACATACAGACAGACACAGACAGACAGACACAGACAGGGGACACACACACAGACAGAAAGACAGACAGACACACACACAGACTAGGGTCAATTTTGTTAGCGGTCAATTTTGTTAGCAGTCAATTAACTGTATACAAAACAATGTGTTTTTATGTGCCTCCGGCGCTGCACTGGGTATGCAGCCCACTATGTACTAGGTTCCACCACAACCTAAAGCATATGTAAACAGATAAAAATAGTACATACATGTGGCACTCCCCTTAACACATGACTTCTTAATTTCACCTCAAATGTTGTCAGACTTATTCCTCAATGATTGATGTTCTAAATGAATAAAAACATGCCTAACATAGTGAAATACTGCAAAGATGGAATAACTTAGGATAGAGTTCTTCTAGATTCCCATGCAATATCAGAAATCAATTCCACCAAAAACAATCGTGTGTCTGACTCCCCAACACACCCCTCAGCAGGCCTGGCGCTCCCATTAGGCAACGTTAGGCAGTTGCCTAGGGCTCCGGGCTCTGGAGGGCGGCACTGAAGCAGGGGACCCAGTGATGATTTAGAAATAAATGCTACCGCCCGCCCGCCCGCTCGCTCGCCCGCCAGATCGCTATAATGCGGTGCTGCACTGTAGCAGCACCGCATTTTAAAATTTACCCGGCGCCTGGCAGCGTCATGACGTCACGACGCACGACGCTGCCAGTGAAGAGGAGCCGACAGAGAAAGAAGACAGAAGCAAGGAAGAAGAGAAAGAAAGGAAAATTAAGAAGTTAAGGTGAGTATAGGAAAGAGGAGGCTACAGATAACAGGAGGGGACGGGGGATGGATGCTATACATAGGGGGGAGAACGGAAGCTACAGAATGGGGGGAATGGACTCTACAGTAAGGAGGGAGAATGGAGGCTATACAAAGGGGGAGAATGGAGGCTATACAAAGGGGGGAGAATGAAGGCTATACAAAGGGGGGAGAATGAAGGCTATACAAAGGGGGGAGAATGGAGGCTATACAAAGGGGAAGAATGGAGGCTACAGAAAGAGGGGGGAATGGAAGCTACAGTAAGGAGGGAGAATGTAGGCTATACAAAGGGGGGAGAATGGAGGCTACAGAATGGGGGGGGAATGGAGGCTATACAAAGGGGGGAGAATGGAGGCTATACAAAGGGGGGAGAATGGAGACTTTACAAAGGGGGTGAGAATGGAGGCTATACAAAGGGGGGGGGGAATAAAGGCTACAGAAAGGGGGGAGAATGGATGCTACAGAAAATTGGGGGGGGGAGGAGGCTGAAGAAAATAGGGAGACGGGGAATTACACGTAGAAATGTCCTTGAGTTAGAGACTATGGAGTCTTTATACTAAAATAGTGCCGTGACAAAATGCAGCTATGCATAATGAAGCACAGCTTTAATTCACCTTGCTGGGGCTACTCTAGAATAGTTAAGGAATCATTTATGTGCATTAGTATTTGCCCTCTATTTGGCTCTCGTTTGTTGCCCTCTATTAGTATAATTAATTTTACATCTGCAGAATACATTAACAAATGCAAATAAAATAGAATGGTCTGGATTATCTGTCATTTAGATTACCTTTCTCTAATTATTTGTATGTGTTAGTATATTTAATATATCATCTACAGAATACATTAAAAGACAGCAACAGATTAGAGCCAAGTAGTGGCCAAATACTAAAAAAAAAAGCCAAGTAGTGGGCAGGGGGGCATGTGAGTAAAGCTGGTGTCGCCTATGCGGCTGGCATATGTGACACAAGCTGATGGGCAAGGGGTGACATATGTGAAAACAGCTAGTGGGCAGATGGGCCTGTGAGAGAGAAGTTGGTGGGCAGCGGGGTACATGTCATTGTGTAACAGGTGAGTGATGTCATGTTTTCTTTTCTTTTGTTTGTTTTGTTCTGAAGTCTAGCATTTGGAGCCTCCCCTCTAGATATCCTGTGTTTGCTCCTGGGCAGCAGTGAAGCCTGGACAGCATTCTTCATCAGACATCAGTGCTGCGTCAGACATCTGGACTGCATTGTAGCCAGCCAAGAGGAGGTAAGAGTTATTATTTTTAAGTGTGTTAGTGGCTGGGAAATTAGATTTTTTTTTTATTGGGGGGGGGGGGCAGCAAGCTTAAGTTTTGCCTAGGGTGCCGGGCAACCTTGCACCGGCCCTGCCCCTCAGGATGTATGCTTACAGAATCACTGATAAAACACGCCCCAAACTGGAGATGATCCCAGGAATAGCTCTGGATACACCTTGGGCTTCTTATCGTTGTAGCTCCCAAAGATAAACAGAAAATAGAAAGGATCTAACTCATTAACTTTTAATGGCACATGGATACAAAATTAAAAACATAGGACCCGTACTGGGAGATGATAGATATGAGCATTATGACACAGAGTGCAATCTCAAAGAATGTAATACAGCTCACCGCTCCTCCGCCCGGTAATCACCCTCGGTCTGTCCAAGAAACACTGCTAAAACCAACGCGTTTCAACCCCATACAGGGTCTTTATCAAGGATGTTAAGCATACTGCACCAAAACCTTATTTATAGTCCTTGTGCACAGCTGAGACGAATCGCTTCAGTCCGGATCCACAGCGAGGCTTGGATGTAATTTGAAACCCGGAAGTACAGTCATCTCATACCGAGGCTTGGATACGTCCGCTGAGTTCACGTAGAATCAATGTGGTACAATGGGCAATCTATCTAATACATGAATCTCAATCTATCTATAAACATATAAAGCTGATCTTATCCTTCGTGTAACGTTCCTTTGACATAAATATGAAACAGAAACATATTATAATCAATATAAATTTAAAATACAGCTTATAAAAAATGCAACATCAATGTGTGGTATAATACCACACATACAAACAATATGATTTAAATCATGTGAACTCCTAATGCAATATGTGTAATGTCATTAGAACAATGACAGTTCATAGATATCTTGGCTGGTCTAACACGAAAACTTTTCGTGAACTCCAGCCTTAATAAAAGAAAATGTAAAATGGGAAAACATAGGGTGGCTGTATCTATGCAATACGGAGTTTATTCCTATGTCTCCTACATGGACTATGTTTGTAATAACAGACTATGGTAAATCAAAATCTACCTACCAGACATTATTAAATTATAAAAACCACTTAAGTTCGAAGTCCACATTGAGGCCTTTAGGGATGAGTGTATCAACGTTATATATCCACTTCATTTCAAGTTGGGACAGAGAAGTTTGAATATCCCTGTTTCTCCATCCTTCTTCTACTTTCTGCAGACCCCAAAACCCTTTAATATGTTCTCCTGTACAAGAATGTGAGGTTTTGAAGTGGTTTGAGAGGGTATGATCTTCAAACCCCCTTTTAATGTTATATATGTGTTCACGTAATCTTACTTTTAGTGGTCTTGTGGTATGTCCTATATATACTTTTCCACAATCGCATGTGATGGCATATACCACATTCTTTGTGTGACACGTAATGAACCGGTTAAGCTTATATTCCTGTCCATTAAGTTCTACGCAGGTGTATTTGCTTTGTCCCATTCTGCATACTTTACATACCATTCAGAGCCCACATCTGTGAAAGCCCTTTGTTCTAATGGATCGCTTAATTGCTTCAGGAAGATGGCTTCTCACTAATTTATCCCTAAGATTAGGGGCTTTCCTGTAAATGAAGATGTTTTTTTCTGGAATAATATCCCCTATTGTCGCATCTCTCTTTAAAATATCCCAATGTTTATGGAAGACTTTCTTTATCAATTTGTGATTTGTACAATAGATGGTAATAAATGCTCATTCGTATTTTCCATTTTTTTCATTTTTATCATATTTCTTTTTGATAATTAAAAGATCCTCTCTTTTTACTTCCTCTAATTTCTCCTCTGCTTTGTTGAGCAGTTCATCATTGTACCCCTTGGTGATGAATGCAGATCTCATCTCCTTTACTTGTTCTTTCAAAACTTTCCCCTCCGTACAATTTCTCTTAACCCTTTTCATTTGACCTAAGGGTATGTTTGTAAGCCAATTGATGTGATGATTGCTATTAAATTCTATATAACTGATGGTATCAGTAGGTTTTTGGAAAGTTTTAGTCTGAATTCCCTCATTATTTACATGTACTGTAATATCTAAAAAATTGACTTTTGATCTGCTCCATTCAAAAGACAACTCGATATTATATTTGTTTGAATTAAGGTGATTGAAAAATAGTTGTAAATCTTGTTCAGACCCCCTCCATTTAAAGAAAACGTTGTCTATATAGCGATGTCAGGATACCAGGCTCGTCCCAATTTTATGACCCGACCAAACCTCCTCACTCTCCTAATGGGCCATAAAGATGTTAGCATAGTTTGGGGCGAACCTGGTACCCATAGCTGTTCCAACACACTGTAGAAAATACTCTACTTGAAACCTGAAATAATTGTGGAGCAGAACAAATTCAATTCCATCCAAAATGAATGTTTTTACTTCCTCCGTATATGATGTGGAAAGACGACTTGATTTAACAGCTTCTATGCCCAGGTCATGTTTGATTATAGTATAAAGCGATCGTACTTCAGCCGTAACCAAGCTCATATCTATCATCTCCCGGTACGGGTCCTATGTTTTTAATTTTGTATCCATGTGCCATTAAAAGTTAATGCGCTAGATCCTTTCTATTTTCTGTTTATCTTTGGGAGCTACCACGATAAGAAGCCCAAGGTGTATCCAGAGCTATTCCTGGGATCATCTCAAGTGTGGGGCATGTTTTATCAGTGATTCTGTAAGCATACATCCTGAGGGGTGTGTTGGGGAAGCAGACACACGAGTGTTTTTGGTGGAATCAATTAACTGTATGTTAACAGTATGATTTTGGAGTGTAGGAGGAAACCGGAGCATCCGGAGGAGACCCACGCAAACACTGGGAGAACATACAAACTCCTCACAGATAAAGCCTTGGTCGGGAATTGAACTCAAGACCCCAGTGCTGTAAGGCAGAAGTGCTTACCACTTAGCCACCGTGCTGTCCCCAAACTATTTCCCATAAGCAAAGACAATAAAAAACACAAAATGTGTATGATATTTTAGCCCTGTGTTCCTTGTTTCATTCCTGTGTTCCTTGCATCCTTACATTACTTCTGGGGCGCTAATCATAAGCCCGTTACAGTAGCATAAGTAGACATTTAAAATATGATGAGTGACCAGGGGCACAATGATAAATAGTGCAAGATGGCATAGTTCTTGGGACCACACACCGACCCATTTGTTATAAAGGAAATGGTTTAACAAGCCAAGCACTTCAACAACAAGGGCTGTCACTTTTGTGGCTGAAGTGCTTGATTTGTTTGCCCCCCCACAAAAGCCAACATTTTGGTTGTTGGTTGATGAACCAACCAGTTAATAGCAATATTTACATTTTTTTATAAATTACTAATGGGCATTTGGTTAACAGTGGTCATCTCCCTCTATGTTGACAATGTTATGACCCTCATCATCATACTCATCTCTGGTGTCATGATAATCATCATTATCACACAATATTAATTCATCCCCACTGGAATCTGTACACTCAGTTGGTAATTGGCGGCAAGAATGGCATTTCTCATACAATTTGTAGCTCATTTGATAAACACAAGTTTATCTAAATTTTTGGCACGTAATCTCCTCCAACGATCACTCACAATGTTCCTGGCTGTGCTAAACACTTTTTCCAAGTACACACAGGAGGGTGGGCAGCTTAAGTACACAATAGCTTCTTTGTACAAGGGGCTCCAATTTTCATTGTCTCCCTCCCAGACATCAAAGGGACTGTCTGAGATGCTAAATTCTACTTTATCATTAAAGTAATCCTCCACCATTCAACTTAGACAAGGTGTATCCAATTGATACAGGCTAGAGGATCCAATATATTTGGACATTTCTTTTAAGCCTGTTCAGATGTCATAACCGTCCACATTGATGTGCTGCTGTGTTGTTGACTCATCATCAGTGTGACTATCAGAAAAGGGTTTCTGGTAGTGGCATTTGAAGAAGAAACTGAAATTAGGAATGTGTCACTTGCAACTTGAGCCGACAGCTTGCTCACAAGGAGAGGTTTACATCTTTGAAGATTTGTGTAATTTTGAAAGAAAGACATTATATATGTTTTAAACCTGGGATTAAGCGTGGTTTCCAAAATGTAGTAATCCAATTTAAAGATGCTGCAACCCCTTTTGTCTTGGTGAAGTGAATGAAGAACTTGATCCGCAAGGCTGACATACTTTGCCAAATTGTTAAGTTTAATTTGCTTCTTCAGCTACTCCAGTTGCTTTTCCAGTAGTTTGATTAGGGGTATGATTTGACTCAGACTCGCAGAACTCAATTCATTAGTTACAATTTAAAAAGGTTTTAGTAGCTTGCATAAAACAGTAGGGGTTTTCCAATGTGCTGGAGTTAGGTAACATGTTCCCCCTCTCCCAATCTCATGGTTTGATGTGAAGGTCTTGATGGCTTGTTGCTGTTCCTCTAATAACTAAAGCACATAAAGTGTGGAACTCCACCTTGCTCCTACCTCTTACTTCAGTTGATGGCATGGTAGATTACATTTTTTCTTGCAAAGTTCTACATGCAGCTAATTTTTAAAGAAATGCTGAACCTCTAAGTTTATTGTTTGTGCAAAGGTACATGCTGAAATTCATCAAGACATAATGCACTCAATGTTGGCACCATTATTTTCAAAGAGGAGAGTCTTAGGGGGATGAGACATTTTGTCCTGAGTTTTTCCAAAAAATAGACACCAGTATATTTCTTTCTGAATCCAGCAATACAAAGAGTAGCTTGCCTGTGAATGACCTGGCATTGAGTGCTAGCTCTATTATGCAGAAAGGATGAAGAGAATGATGATGACGCTACCGACCCTGCTGCTGCTTATGTCGATACACCTACCCATTGAGCTGTCACGGTCATACAGTCATTGTTTTGACCAGGACCGCTTGTCGACATATCCATAGTTATGTGGACTGTTGTTACAATGGCAATCTCTAGGGACTGAATGATTTTTTGCATGACCTTAGAGCACAGTTGAGGAATTGATGTTATGGAGAAATGGAATTGAGTTGGAATTTGATAGCGCTGATACATGACATCAACTAATCGGCTAAAACCTGATGCATTGTTTGCGGAAATTGGACACACTTCCAATGCTAACATAGCTGTCATGACTTTCATGATCTGCTGTGCCACAGGATGATGACTGTCATACTTGTTTCCTCTTGCAAATGCTTGCTTCACAAAAATTTGTGAATAGATAACATGTGAAAACAATACTTAGTCATTTTGTTCCCCATCCTTATAAATGTACCCCCCCCAGCAGCATCAGCTGTAGCATGCAAGGATGTGTCTTGGGAATCATGAGTTGCATTAGAGGTGTCATTTGGAGTTTGATAATTGGATGCTGGAATCCAAACTAATAATGAGGAGGTTGATGATGAAGGTGTTGACACCAGTGAGGACTGCAGCTATATATCCATTCAGCTGGTAGCTGATGCAGGGCTACTATACAAAATTTGCCATGTTTGGAAGCACGACTTAAATTAACTCTCTACAAATGATGTATCAGAGAGGAGCTGCCTAGGTGATCAACATCCCTACCTCTACTAATTTCTTTCTGACAAAGGCTACAGATGTGTTTTCCATCTTATGCCCTGTGTCATAGCCAACGAGGACTATAACAGCGGAATGCCAGTCCTCAGCCTGAACATGCCGCTCCTTCCCTTTTAGGGTAAACCATTCCCTATGGCTTGACCACTGTTACAGCTCTTCAGCATTTGCCTGTCTTGCTCAGGCTCTCCTCCAACAGAAGTATGGTCTGGCTTCCTTTGTTACTTAGCAAGAATCCACAGCAGTTCTGAGCTGTGCAGAACTTTTTCATTCACACTGCTAGTTTCTGAGGTCATCAAGAAGTGCCTATTTTCATTATAACTCTGTCATATAGGCTTTTCTAGGTGATTGTGTTAGCAGCCAGCCAAAGTACCTGGCACTGACCTTTTGCTTTAGACCCAGCTTTAGACAAATTGGACCTGGCTTTTGCTTTAACACTTTGTTATACTGTTTACTGACCTGCTATATCGTATTGACCTGGCTTTGGATTCTGGGCTCGCACTTGTTTATTCCTATGGCACCCTGCTTCCTAATTTAGCTATTACCATGTACCAACCCAGCTAAGACAAGTGGACTTGCTTTAGTTTCATCCCCTGGAACTTTCTTACTGACATTTACTTATCATTTACTGACATGATTTGCATACTAGTCACGCTGCAGTCTGTTTCCTGGGAATCTCCTAATTTGACCACTGCTACATATATCTGTACACACATATTGCATTGTGTAGCCCTGGACAAACAGTTTGCGGATATTAACCCCTTCAGGATGTACTTACTCAAAGTTTCCTCAGTATTGCCAAACCGGCTGGGAATCTGGACAGTGACTTTATAATTGTGACATTAAGCCTTCAGCTTTCTTTTACGTCTGTTTCTGCATCTGGAAAATGCCTCCATGGGATCATCACCTCTACAGCCTCACGGATCCCTTTCAGAGAAGCTTCCAGTCTTGGGGATCCGATTGCCAGAAAAAGGTAACAGACATTATTATTTATACTGTTATCGTGACATGATAATGCGCTTATTGTGGGCATGAGCTGGTGGTAAAACTGATAGCACAACCCGTCATACCGGAAGCAGACGTGCATTCCAGAGAACAGAGATATTGAGTGACTGGAACACACGCTGGGACTGAGACCAGATAGCGGGATTGGAGCACTCGCCGTGATTAGACTGGAGAGCTGGACTGGTACAGTCTATTATTATTATTATTATTATTAATTTTTATTTATAAGGCGCCACTAGGTGTCCGTAGCGCCATACAGGGACAAACGAAATTACAATACAAGGAGAGACAGCACAGTACAGTAAACAATAAGTACAGTAACTCCGTGAGCTCAAAGCACAGCAAGGGCGGGGGAGGGGAGAGGGGAAGGTCTGCGTACGACGGAGCCCAAGAGGGAGGGCACGGATAATAGGGAGACCCCCGGGGGGGAGAGGAGGGAGGGGACAGGGGGAAGAGGGTCCTCGAGGACGACCAGGTTGCTGGAGAGCAGAGTTAACAGTGGTGAGACAGGAGGAGGGGTGACCCTGCTCAAAGGAGCGTACAATCTAAGGGGTAAGGTAGACAGACAGAAAGACACGGGGGAGAGAGGGAGGAATGGAGGATAGGGGAAGGGGAATGAAGGGGAAGAGGCAGAAGAAAAGGAAGGTAATTAGGTGGGAGACTGGAAGGCTTTACGAAAAAGGTGGGTTTTTAAAGCCCGTTTGAAACTGGACAGATTAGGGAAAGTTCTGATGGAGGGAGAGAGCTTGTTCCAGTGGAGGGGGGCAGCGCGGGCGAAGTCTTGGATACGCGCATGGGAGGAGGTGATCAGGGGAGAAGAGAGGCGACGGTCATTGGCAGATCGGAGAGGGCAGGAAGGAGCATGAATAGAGAGGAGGGAGGAGATGTAGGGTGCAGTGGAGTTGGCGAGGGCCTTGTATGTAAGAGTGAGGAGCTTGAAGAGGATTCTGAAGGGGAGCCAGTGAAGGGATTGGTAGAGGGGGGAGACCGACGAGGAGCGGCAAAAAAGGAAGATGAGCCTAGCGGCTGCATTAAGAACAGATCGAAGGGGAGCAAGATGAGATTGGGGGAGGCCAGTGAGGAGGAGGTTACAGTAGTCCAAGCGGGAGATGATCAGAGAGTGAATAAGAAATTTGGTGGTATCTTGGGAGAGAAAGGGCCGGATGCGAGCGATGTTACGCAGCTGGAAGCGGCAGGATTTAGCAAGAGAGAGAATGTGGGGGCCAAAGGAGAGAGAGGAGTCGAGGGTGACACCAAGGCAGCGAAGTTGGGGGACAGGGGAGATAGAGGTGTTGTCGACAGTGATAGAGAGATCAGAAGGGGCCGGGTGTGAGACGGAGGAAAGACTATGAGTTCAGTTTTGGCGAGGTTAAGTTTGAGGAATCGAGAGGACATCCAGGAGGAGATGGCAAAAAGGTAGGCGGACACCCTAGAGAGGAGGGAGGGAGAGAGATCAGGAGGGGAGAGGTATAGTTGAGTGTCGTCGGCGTAGAGGTGGTAGTTGAGGCCTTAGGAGCTGATGAGTTCACCCAGGGAAGAGGTGTATAAAGAGAAGAGCAAGGGTCCCAGAACAGAGCCCTGAGGGACCCCGACTGGAAGGGTGGATGGGGGGAGAGAGACCCAGAGGTGGTGACGGAGAAGGAACGGTCAGCAGGGTAAGAGGTGAACCAGGACAAGACTGAGCCGGAGAGGCCAAAGGACTGGAGGGTGTGGAGGAGGAGGGGGTGGTCGACAGTGTCGAAGGCTGCAGAGAGATCGAGGAGAATGAGAACGGAGAAGTGGCCCCTGGCTTAAGCAGAGAGGAGATCATTGGTGACTTTAGCCAGGGCAGTTTCAGTGGAGTGAAGGGGGCGGAAGCCAGACTGGAGAGGATCAAGGAGGGAATGTTCGGAAAGGTAGGAGGAGAGATGGCTGCAGACAAGCCTTTCAAGAATTTTGGAGGCAAAGGGGAGGAGAGATATGGGGCGATAGTTGGAGGGAGAAGTGGGGTCAAGATTGGGTTTCTTAAGAATGGGGGATACGAGAGCATGTTTGAATGAGAAGGGGAAGATGCCGGTGGAAAGGGAAAGAATAAAGAGGTGGGCGAGGTGGGAGCAGGTGGTGGGGGAAAGGGAGCGAAGAAGGTGGGAGGGAATGGGATCCAGGGGACAGGTAGAGGGGGGAGAGGATGAGATGAGAGAATGGACTTCCTCGCCCGTGGTGGGGCGGAAGGAGTAGAGGGGAAGGTGGTTAGGGGGGAGGGCGGAGGAGAGGGGGGGGAGGACGAGAGAGAGGAGACAGTCTACTATACATAGCTCTGGTTAAATGAGTAATATAGAAGTTTTAGGATTTCTTGGAACAAGGAAGGATTGCAATTTATTACCACTGATATTATTATAACTTTGAGGTTCACCCATCAGAGCACCATTAGTGATTATGGACGTATTTATTTGAATTATAGCTATCCTCTGGTTCATTTATTTGTTTTTATCTAGAATTTTAATGAATGTAATGTTTTAATTGAATGTAATAAATAGAAGCATTTTGTATGAAGGTGACTATCTACTATTAATGCTAGGGGTTGTGTGCTCCCTTCGGTACAAATTGGGCATAGTCTGAGCCTTGTTTTGCCACTGCGGTTTGAGTATGCAGTGTTAACTTTATTTATTTTTTTAAGAAATCATCACATTCACCAGAAACTTGTCTCTTACTTCTGTTTCCTACATCAAGAGCTGATGTTTTCTTTGAGATTGAAATTGACAGATAGTGATTAGATTTTGAGGATGCTTTTGTCAACTTTCTTACTGAATTACCTTTTTTATTAGTTGAGGTCGTAACAATAAAAGTACTGCTACTGCCAGTAATGGTATAGGGATGCTCCTAATCTGTGAACTGATCCATGATTCATTCAAGCAAGAGGAGAAATGCTACTTGAACAGGTTGGAGCTACTTGTAGATGCCTGCCACCCATAACTGGATTAAGGAAAGGGGGGGTGGGCACAGGGGGCACGTGCCCCGGGCCCCCCTCTCTCAGGGGGCCCCCCGACCAAGAGCAGCTGCATTTTTTTTTAATAAAAATAAAATAAAAAGTGCTTGGCCGGAGCTGATCACCTCCTCAGAGACCAGCCTTCTAATTACAGGTGCAGGGGGACGAGAGGGGTTGTTCAGCTTCAGTAGGAGAAGGAGGGTCCTGCAATAGGAGAGAGAGAGAGAGGGAGGGCCCCACCCCCGCACACGCCCCCCACACACGCCCCCACCCGGCCACTGTGAGCTTCGGTATTTTCTAGGGGCTGGTCCATTGTCATTGGGGAGTAACAGGCAACCAACCACAAGGCTGCCTGTTGCTGAGTGGGGTGGGGCTGCTGACTCATGACAATGATGTTCCTGTCAGATGACAGAGGTCAGCGGTGGGGGTGTGTTGCAGCAAAAACACGAGTTCCACTACAGGCAGAAACAAGTTACAGGGAATATGGAAAGATGATATGTGACATGAGGGGCACTATGTATATGTGACATGAGGGGCACTATGTATGTGTGACATGAGGGGCACTATGTATATGTGACATGAGAGGCACTATGTATATGTGACATGAGGGGCACTATGTATAGGTGACATGAGGGGCACTATGTATGTGTGACATGAGGGGCACTATGTATAGGTGACATGAGGGGCACTATGTATAGGTGACATGAGGGGCACTATGTATATGTGACATGAGGGGCACTATGTATAGGTGACATGAGGGGCACTATGTATATGTGACATGAGGGGCACTATGTATATGTGACATGAGGGGCCCTTTGTATATGTGACATGAGGGGCCCTATGTATATGTGACATGAGGGGCACTATGTATAGGTGACATGAGGGGCACTATGTATATGGGACATAAGGGGCATTATGTATATGTGACATCAGTGGCACTATGTATATGTGACATGAGGGGCACTATGTATATGTGACATGAGGGGCACTATGTATAGGTAACATCAGGGGCACTATGTATATGTGACATGAGGGGCACTATGTATATGTGTCATGAGGGGCACTATGTATGTGTGACATGAGGGGCACTATGTATGTGTGACATCAGGGGCACTATGTATAGGTGACATGAGGGGCACTATATATATGTGACATCAGTGGCACTATGTATGTGTGACATGATTTGCATTAACCAGCAGGTGTTTAGGTATACTCAATAAAGTGGACAGCATACGTTTATATATATATATATATATATATATATATATATATGTATGCAGGGCCGTAACTAGGGCTGTGCGACATGGGCGACCGCCCAGGGCGCAACGCTGAAGGTGGGTGTAATTTAGGAATACTTTAGGTTAATTTGGTTAAAATTGAAGGCTAAGGGGGCGGCATTTGTCTTTCTCGCCCCAGGCGCTAGAATTCTAAGTTACAGCTTTGTATGTATGTACTATAGTATCACAAGTGTTTGACTATACTACTCTATATATTCTTTTTTCTTTTTTTTTTTTCTTTACTTTGGTACATGATTGGAGTGTTCTGAAGCTGCAACATATTGTTCAAGTCAGCCTTATATGACAACACCTAATTCTTCAATACTGAAATTTGAGTGTGAACATTTATACATAATTTTCTGATACGCTTTGGTTATTCTGTCTGGCACGTGATATGAAACTGGACTGATTATATACAGTGTTGTAGAACAACCCAGAGATTTGATATTATCTTCATGCTAATTATTTATGAACACATACCCACTTGTTTCAGAATTTTTTCTGATAATATACCATCGCGCCTTACCATTTGTTTTACCTATCACATATACATATATTTATATATATATATATATATATATATATATATATATATATATATATATATATATATATAAAACGATCAATACAGATACATACAATAGACAGTGTATTTATATATATTTATACATAGATTCAATTTTTATTTATTTTATTTTATTAACTTTTTATGTTATGCACCCTGTACTTTGTTCTCTGTTGAAAACCTAAAAATGAGCATTTTGTTTGTTTCTGTTAAATCATTTTTGTCTTCTATGGTCAATAAAAAGCCTTATATTTACCTCTCAACTGTCCCAATTCTATCAGGACTGTCCTGACTTTAGGGGAAGTAAGTAGAGAAATGTGCATCTAGTAGTGATACGCGCAGCGTTGCCATTGTGCTTGAAGGGGCCTTGGTTGGAGGATGGCCTAACACATTCTAAGCGATAGCTGTACCCCGGTGAGCACTGCCAAGTCTGTAAAGGGGAGGGTGATGGAACACAATACAAACCAGGGATATGGAACCCTTTAGTAGGATCCTTGAAAAGTGCCTCCAGTGATGGATGATTATCAGTGCTTCCAGGAGTAAATATATTTGAAGGACAATAATATTGAGGATGAGGGTGCTAGTTATGATGATGCATTCATTATGATGGTGAGCTGGTTCATGATCTTAAAAGGCTTAATTAATGAAGGTTTTTTTTATGAGAATGAGAAGGTGATGAAGGGAGATAATGAATTTGATTTAAATTAATTGATGATGTGGGGGTTAATCAATTATGGGGCTGATGGATTTAATTATAAAGGGTGCTGTATAAACTGATGTTGAAGGGGGTCTGATGATGATTCTGAAGATGTTAACCAATGAAGAGGGGGATGATGAGATAGCTAATTATTATAAGGGGTTAATTATACTGTTGTGGTTAATTTGTGATGGGGAGCTTGATGTTGATGCAGAGGTTATGATGAGGTTGAGATGTTCAATGATTATGAGGAGGTTAATGACTGAGGATGAGAGGATTGACTGATCAGGGGGTTCATTATTATTATTATTAATTTAATTGTGGACTGTGGGTTGAAGCTAACTACTTAATGGTGGGTGCTATTAATTTACTTGTGGAGTGATGGTGGGGCTATTTAATTTACTTGTGGAGTGATGGTGGGGCTATTTAATTTAATAATAGGGCCTATTAATTTAAGGTGAGGTGACGGACTTCTAATTTAATACCGGGGTGGTTGGGGATATTAATTGAATGTGGGGCTGAGCTTGGGAAGCAGGTCTATTTATTAAATGTCAATTTAAATTATTTAATGCCGGGGATGGTTGTGGGAAATGGTTATATTTTTTAAAAGTAAATGTTATTAATTTATTGCTGTGGCTGTTTGGAGGGAGGGAAATAAGATTATTTATTAAATGGGAGTACTATTAATTTGATGTCAGGGCTGGGTAGAGTGAATTAGATCTATTTCAAAACATTTATATATCAGATGTGAATACTATTACTTTAATGTTAGGGCCTCATTATTAAATGTGGGTGCTATTGATTTAACGCTGGGGCTGATTGGAGTTTTCTAAATTACATATACCCATTTTTTTTCCAAATAGGGCCCCCAACATTCCAGGATTTAGACAAGCAGCAACTGCTCTAAAAACACCCAACAGCCACAAGTGGTGAAAGTGACAAGAACAGGTAGGAGAGAGCAGGAAAGACAGTTGAGAGGTATATCCCACTTCACACTGTACTGCTTGTGAAGACAGAGCTGTGTGCACCTAACAGTAGTGCGCACAGTTTTGACTGTGTATTTGTCTAAAGATTTGTCTAAAATGTTAACCATATTACATCATGGAGGTCCCCCTGTCTTAAGTGCCCCGGGCCCCCCAGAGCCTTAATCCAGCTCTGCTGCCACCACAACAGGGGATCATGCAATGAGATAGGGAAAGGAGAGACTTTTATCATGCAATTCTTATGACACTTTTCCACAATGTACTTCTAATTTAGAAAATTTGCTCATCTTTGTTATTATTATTATTATTATTATTATTATTATTATCATTTATTTGTTGGGCGCCACAAGGTTTCCGCAGCACCGTACATAGTACAAACAGTGGACCATACAGGGTTAAACAGTACAGAACGATAAACACAAAGTACCAATACTTCAGTAACTCCAGCTATAAGGACAGCCGTATGGAGTAAGGACAGAGCAGAAGAATAGGTATGGAGACACGAGGGAAGAGGGGCCCTGCTCATAAGAGCTTACATCCTAAGGGAGGGTGGACAAATCAGACACGAGAGGGAGCTGGTGATGTCAGGGGAGAGAAGAAGGGGCCAGGAGAGAGGGAATATCGAGCAGAGTAGATGAGGGGTTAAGTGGATGGTTGATAAGCTTTGAGGAACAGGTGAGTTTTAAGTGCTCGTTTGAAGGAGCACAGATTGTGAGCGAGACGGATGGAACGAGGGAGGTCATTCCAGTGCAGGGGGGCAGCTCGGGCGAAGTCTTGGATTCTGGAGTGGGAAGTGGTAATTAGAGTGGAGGAGAGGCGACGGTCATTAGCAGAGCGCAGGGATCGGGCAGGAGTGTGAGTGGTGAGGAGGTTGGAGATATAGGGAGCAGTAGACAGGGAGAGAGCCTTGTAAGTGGTGATAAGGAGTTTGAAGAGGATTCTGTAGGGGATGGGGAGCCAATGTAAGGCATGGCAGAGAGGGGAGGCAGAGGAGGAGCGGCGTGAGAGAAAGATGAGTCTAGCAGCCGCATTGAGTACAGAGCGGAGGGGGGAGAGATGTGAGAGGGGGAGGCCAGTGAGGAGAAGGTTGAAGTAGTCGAGGCGGGAGATGATGAGTGCATGGATGATGATTTTGGCGGCGTCTTGTGAGAGGAAAGGTCGGATGCGGGCGATGTTGCGCAGTTGTAAGCGACAGGCTTGAGCAAAGGATTGGACATGGGGGGCAAAAGAGAGAGTGGAGTCGAGGGTGACACCCAGGCAGCGGAGTTGGGTGACAGAGGAGATGGTGGTGTTATTAACAATGATAGTGAGGATTGTGGTGGAAGGGGAGTCGAGGGGGAGGAAAGACAATGAGTTTGGTTAACAAATAACTTTTATATTTTATTGTGTGTTTAATCTAGATCATCATCAATATTTATTTATATAGCACTAAGATATTCCGTAGCGCTTTACAATTGAGGAAACAGAGTAATAAACAAACTGGGTAAAACAGACAAATAGGTGACAGGGCCCTGCTCGCAAATTTACAATCTATATATGAACCCTTAAATAATGACAAGTATTGAAAAATAGACAAGATTAGAATATATACCATATTTTATGTGGTGTGCAGCTGCATTGACTTTCACACGCAAACATCCTTTTTTAATCTAGATGTCACTGAATGACTCTTTAAAAATTTTAAAGTATGGAAAAATAGAAAAGATTAAAATATATATCTGTCTTTGGTGTTTGAACCTGCGTTGACACTGACGTGCAAACACCCATTTTTAAATATAGATGTCACTGAATGACCCTTTATAAATTAATAGGTATTGCAAAATAGAAAATATTACAATATATAGCTTTTTTTGGGGTGTGCAGCTGTGTTGACATTCACACGCAAACACTCTTGGTTTTTATATAGATGTCACTAAATGACCCTTTAAAAATTGACAAGTAGGATATGTGAGGCCGTCAGGAACACCCAGTCTATCCCAGATACAGCTATCTGAACAGCTGGCCGTGAGTGGCGTCACCTTAGTCACTTAACAATGAATACACGTTTTCTGCCACTACGAAGGATATATTATAGTGTCCTTACCTTCACCAGAACCGCTTATTAATGTTTCACACTTAAATCACATACACATGTAGCATGAGCCTCCCTGGGCTTCGCAGGTTCACAAAGAATATCACAGAGAATACGCTAGATTAAATTTATTTAATCTGAAAAATGTTTCCAAGGCTTATTTCCCAAAAAATTAATAACAAGACAAACAATATGTTATACAAATGAGTTTCAGAAAGAAAAATAGAAAAAAAATCAAAGTCACTACTTACTATTTAAGGCTTGATGTGTGAGGGAACACAATTGAGGAAAATAGAACATTTCAGTCTTGATAGACCCCTCATGAAAATGCACACTCTGATGTCTAAAGCAGAAGATTTTAAACCTTTTTTCCACATAGCCCTCGGCCCCCACATTTGGAGTTTAGCTGTCAATAAAGACAGATTGATCCCCCAAATGTCAGCTCCACTTGGGCCTCACTGAGCAAATCAAGGACTCCCTAGTTCAGTATCCTGTACCTTCCTCACTTGAAGATTTGATGCAGCTTGTATTCAAGGTTGATCGTCGAAGCAGAGAGAGGAAAACAGAACGAGTATCATCTATACCTACTTGCTCACCACCTAAGTCTGGTCCTACTCTTCTGGATTCCCCTGAACCCATGCAGTTGAGTGCTTACCTTCTGCCTCCAGAGGAATGTTCCAGACGCCGCTCTCTAGGTCTCTGTTTGTATTGTGGCCATTCAGGCAACCTAGTTCGTTCCTGTCCTAGCAAGGCCGTAAATGCCTAGACCGAAGCACTGGTGAAGAGGTGCGCTTAGGTCTCCAAGTAATTTCTTCAGAAAACGCGTTGTTAGTCCCTGTACGTCTAGCCTTCAGACATCGTTCCACTGAGTTGTCGGCCTTCCTCGATAGTGGTACAGCAGGTAACTTTCTGGACATTCTCTTGGCTCAAACACTTGGAATTCCTGAAGTCAAACTAGATTCAAGCATTACCGCCTGCGGCTTGGATGGTAATCCCCTGGATGGGGGCCGAATACTCGCTAAGACTCAATTGGTTCGCTTATCCGTAGGCGCTCTCCATACTGAAGAGCTCCAATTCTTCCTGATCACCTGTCCCTCCGCTCCTTTGATTCTGGGGTATCCGTGGTTGCAAAGTCATAATCCCCTTATTGATTAGAAAAGGAGGGAGATCATCCGTTGGAGTCTAGAGTGCTCTTCTTCATGTTTGACCCTGCCACTCAGAATTCTGCAGTCTACTCCAGAATTGTGGCCAGCACCTTACCAGGACTTCAGGTATGTGTTCTGTAAACAGAAGGCTGACTCTCTCCCGCCTCATCAGGACTATGACTGTGCTATCGATCTTGTGCCAGGTTCAAAATTGCCCAAAGGGCGTCTGTATTCTTTGTCGGCCGCAGAGACTCAGACTATGGAGCAGTATGTGGAGGAGAATCTAAAGAAAGGATTGATCTGTCCCTCCAAATCCCCTGTAGGTGCCGGATGTTTCTTTGCGGCCAAAAAAAGGGCATTCTGAGGCCCTGCAAGAATTTTTTAAGAGATTTTTTTAAGAGATTTCCCACTAAGCCTGGATGTCGGTGTTCCTTGACCCCTTTTCAAGGAGTGGGGTGGTAGGGTACTGTTAGTAGTCACGGCGGCCGCGGGCACTGCTGCGAGCCTCTGTTCTTCCCTGCCCGGCCATTGCTATGACGACCGGGACGTCCCTTCCGGTTTCTGCATCCCGGTTGCCTGGGCAAAAAACGGGACGCTCTAGGTCCCCTGCCGGGACGCTCGAGGTCCCCAGCTGGCTGCCAGCCATCTATGGCTGTGTAGGTGTTCACCAATTAGTATGTAGCTGAGCGCTGCATCTCCATTGGCCATCAGCATTGCTGCCATTATGCAGAACCTGGGGATACTTTTAGGGGCTAGTCCTGATTGGCTCCTAGGACTATTTAAGGCAGTGAGGTCTGAGCATCACTGCCGGTTATAGCGTCCTGTTTCCAGTATTGCTGCCTGCTCCTGTGCTATTGTTTGGCGTTGAACCTTAGTGTCAGGCCCGAATAGAGAGGAACACTAACCGGTATTGGCCCTTCTGAGCAGATAGGTGCGGAGTCTAACGTACCCCTGGTTTTCACCAGGGACCCCCTCAAGGAGGTATGGACTTTGCTGCACAGGGTACGCAGGTCGATGTCCTATTAGTCAGTTACCGGTGTAGTGAAGAGGAGTCAGACGGTCTGGGTCAAGCCAATCGGTATGCGAGGTACAGAGGGAGAATCCAGAAGAAATGTCAAACAAGCCAAGGTCGCAGGAACACGGTGAGTCACACAGAATAGAGAATGGTCAGCAAACCGGGTCACAACAGGAAGGCAGAGACTGGAGAATGGTCGAGGAAGCCGGGTAAAAACACGGAGCGCAAACACAGTGGGAGCTAGAGGCAGGAACCTGTTACTCTGGCACCCTAATGGCGCCAGAGCCAGGTTTAAATAGATGCAGGAGGCAGATGATAGGTTCCGTGAAACAGGCACCGGAAGTGCCGAAGAAAGCGTCCCGTTGCCTAGCAATGGGACGGGCCACTGCGCATGCGCCCGACAGGGCTGAGGGGCGCGGCTATCCTGTTGTCCGGCAACCGTCCGGGCAGATCAGCGCTGACAGGCGTCCATCTCCGCTGAGTGGAAGTACGGCGGGGACGGCGCCTGACAGTACCCCCTCTCTCTCTCTCCTCAAACAAAGGATTAGTCCTCTTCCAAAAACTTGCAAGTAGACGGGGGGCATGCAGTTCCGCTTCAGGGACCCAGGATCTCTCCTCGGGACCATAACCCTTCCAGTGAACAAGGTACTGAAGATTGCCACGAATGGAACGAGACCTCAAAATTCGTTCTACTTCATACTCCTCCCCTAGGGAGGTCTTGATGGGTGGAGGAGCAACTGGTTCTTTGAAGAATTCATTGAGGACCAGGGGTTTCAGTAGGGAGATGTGGAAAGTATTGTGGATCCTGAGAGAAGGAGGTAAAGCGAGTTTGTAGGAGACTGGATTAATTATTTGGGAAATGGCAAATGGTCCAATAAAGCGAGGAGCAAATTTCATGGAGGGGACACGGAGTCTGAGATTCCGGTTGGCTAGCCACACCCGATCCCCTACCTTTAGTACAGGAAGGTTTCTTCAGTGACGGTCAGCAGCTGACTTGTACCGTTGCATAGACATAGTGAGTCTTGCTTGAGTCTTGGACCAAATTTGCAACATGTCGTGGACGAGGAATTCAACTGCAGGCACAGTGGATGCCGGAACTTCAGATAAGAGAGGAGGGGTAGGGTGTTTCCCATAAACAATGAAAAAGGGAGAGTATCCCGAGGAGGAATGTGAAAGGTTGTTATGAGCAAACTCAGCCCAGTAGAGAAGGTCACTCAAAGAAGCTTGATGTTCCGAAGAGAAGCAACGCAGGAAACACTCCAGGTCCTGATTTACTCATTCCATCTGTCCGTTCGTCTGAGGGTGATAACCCGAAGAAAACTTGAGTTTGACCCCGAGTTTGGCACAGAAAGCCCTCCAGAACTTAGCCACAAATTGTACACCACGATCGGAGATGATCTCCTGAGGACATCCATGAAGACGGAAGACATTCTTCAGAAATAAATTAGCAAGTTCAGATGCTGAGGGAAGGCCTTTGCAGGGACATTTTGGAGAAGCGATCTACCACGACCCAGATGGTATTATAGTCATGGCTTAGAGGAAGATCGGTGATAAAATCCATTGTGATGCTGATCCAGGGGGAATCATGGATGGGAAGTGGGAGAAGAAGGCCGGGAGGACTCTGCCTGGGAGTCTTGTTGCGAGAACATATGCAGCAGGCAGACACAAATTTGCGTACATCCGGACCAAGAGAAGGCCACCAGTAGTATCTAGACAGGAATTCTTTGGTCTTTTTGTAGCCGGCATGGCCTGCAAATTTAGATTCATGTGCCCAGCACAGCAATTTGGGGCGGAGATGTGGAACCACAAAGGAACATCCAGAAGGAGGAGTAACCGTGGTGGAACTCGTCAATGCTACTACTTGAATAGGATTGAGAATAGTCTTGTTGTCTGGAAAAACCGGAGTATCAGCCTCAATAAAAGATCTTGATAATGCATCGGCTTTGCAATTCTGAGAACCAGGACGAAAAGTAAGAATGAGTTGAAACCGAGAAAAGAACAGGGACCAGCGGGCCTGGCGAGTGCCTCCTGAAGGTAAGTAAGGTTTTTATGGTCAGTCATTACGGTCACAGGATGTAATGCCCCTTCAAGGAGATAACGCCATTCTTCTAAGGCCATCTTCACTGCTAGTAGCTCCTTATCTCCAATACCGTAGTTCAACTCGCAGCCGGAATTTTTTTTGGAGAGAAATCCGCATGTGTCCAAAGAACTGGATGAAGATCTTTGGGACAGGACGGCCCCTATTCCTACTGAGGACGCATCCACCTCGAGAAAGAATGGTCTCTCTTGATCTGGTTGTTTAAGAATGGGAGCGGAGATGAAGGCCTTCTTGAGAGTTTTGAAGGCTGTAACTGCCTCTAGGGGCCATGATTTACAGCAGGCTCCCTTGCGAGTTAAGGCCATAATAGGGCTGATGATGGACGAGAAGTCTCTAATGAACTGGCGATAATAGTTTGAGAACCCAATAAAGCGTTGAGTAGCTTTCAGACCAGAGGGAAGTGGCCAGTTGAGAATTGCTCCGACCTTCTTTGGATCCATCTGGAGGCCAGTACCAGATACCAGATAACCAAGGAGCGGAACCTTGAAACATTCAAAGAGGCATTTCTCCAGTTTGCAGTACAATGAGTGCTGACGGAGACGAGAGAGAACAGTCTTGACATGGAGACGATGGGAATGTAGGTCAGAAGAAAATATCAGGATATCGTCCAAGTAAACAATCACAGATTGGTATAAAAGATCCCTGAAGATCTCGTTGATGAAATCTTGAAAGACGGCCGGGGCATTACAGAGCCCGAACGGCATCACCAGGTACCCGTAGTGCCCATCGCGAGTGTTGAATGCCGTCTTTCACTCATCACCCTCACGAATACGTATCAAGTTATATGCTCCCCTGAGATCGAGCTTGGTGAAGATCTTAGCACCCCGGATACGGTCGAACAATTCCATAATAAGGGGAAGCGGGTAGCGGTTCTTGATAGTGATTGCATTCAAGCGCCGGTAATCGATGCAGGGTCTTAAAGAACCGTCATTTTTTTTTTCACAAAAAAGAATCCAGCCCCTGCAGGAGAGTGAGATTTCCTGATTCAGCCTCGCTGGAGATTGTCAGAGACATATTGTGACATGGCCTCAGTCTCCGGTAGGGACAATGGATACACCCTACCTTTAGGAATGGTCTTGTCAGGCATAAGTTCGATGGGATAATCCCACGCTCGATGAGGGGGTAAGGTCTCTGCAGCAGATTTGCTAAACACATCGAGAAATTCTAGATATGATTCCGGGAGCCCACCAGAGAAAGACAAGGCACGTGGATGGGTGGGTGCACCTTAGAGAGGCAATTGTTGAAGCAAGAAGCACCCCACGAAGATACCTGGGCGTGGAGCCAGTTGAACTGTGGGGAATGAGTCCTGAGCCAGGGTAAACCCAGAATTATGGAGTTGACAGATTGAGGAATGACCAAGAACTTGATCCACTCTTGATGAAGGACCCCTACCAGCAACCGGACTGGACTAGTGATGGAACCGTTGACAACTCGGTTACCATCCACTGCGGTAAGAACCAAAGGCTGCGGCAACGGATGAAGGGGTATCCCAAGCTTCGATACTAGAGTGGCAGAAATGAAGTTCCCTGCGGATCCATAATCCACAAAGGCGGAGCATTCCAGAGAAGTATACGAGGTCTTGAGGGTCACTGGCATCAGGAAGTTGGTATCTTTGAGGGAACAGGGAGAATGGAAACTGGATCCTAAGACAACCTCCCTACTATTGCCTAGGAGGTAGAGTTTCCGGGCCTCTTAGGACAAGTTGATAACAGATGACCAGCCTCTCCACAATAAAGACAGAGGCGATTCCTAATCCGGCGTTCTCACACAGTGGGAGCTAGAGGCAGGAACCTGTTACTCTGGCACCCTAATGGCGCCAGAGCCAGGTTTAAATAGATGCAGGAGGCAGATGATAGGTTCCGTGAAACAGGCACAGGAAATGCCGAAGAAAGCGCCCCGTTGCCTAGCAACGGGACAGGCCACTGCGCATGCGCCCGACAGGGCTGAGGGGCGCGGCTATCCTGTTGCCCTGCAACCGTCCGGGCAGAGCAGCGGTGACAGGCGTCCGTCTCCGCCAAGGGGAAGTACGGCGGGGACGGCGCCTGATACTTAGATTGATTACCTGTGTATGTCCTTTGCCTGTCCCTGGATTCCAAACCTTTGCCTGTGACCCTGACCTATTGCCTGTCCCCGGATTCTGAACCTTTGCCTGTGACCCTGACCTAGTGCCTGTACCCGGATTCTGAACCATTGCCTGTGACCCTGCTGGTACCTAATATCACCTCCGTTGCTCTGTCCAGTCCACAGATCTCTGGCCTGCCTCCACTCTGTGTGCTACCTCCTGTACCAGTACGCGGCCGTGTGAGTATAAACTTATACTACTTTGAGTTTAAGTACTGGGGCATCTGAGTACCTGTGAGCATAATCAGTCTCTCTGGGAAAGGCAGCTGCTAAAGGTGAAGACTTCTGCTACTAGTTCTATAAGTTTATGCTGCACTGGTTGCCGTAACAGGAAGTCATTCTCCCTACAATTCAGAGTCTAAAACTTTGGCCCAATAGGATTCAGGGGTGTCAAGCAAAGCTATCTTTATCAGTTTGCAGTTTCTCACATCCTCATTTGCTAGAGATTGGCAGGCTTTCTGACCATTGCCCTTTTAGCTGGGTCTAACAAAACTAGCTGTAAGGAAACTTACCTGATCAGCACTCTGGGTTCCAACCTCGGCTGCTGCTGCACCGCCTGGCTTCCGGTTGAGCGACTCTGTTTCTAACTGCCGTCATGTGACAGTTTCTTCCTTGGCGACTTACTTACAGTGTTTCTGCTCCTAGTGTTATTACTTTGTCTCCTTGTGCTATTATTTCTGCCTACTAGTGTATGACCATTGCTAAGCATGACTACGATTTGGAATTTCCCTGGCACAGTATCCCATTTTTTCAGATTATCTGCTTTGATGTCGACTTCCTTTTTGACCATGACTCCTCAATCTCCCTTGTGCCACGCAGACAGCTTGTGTACCAAACCTCGGCTATCCTCCAGACCATGGCTCCAGATTTCTCTCCTGTACCGCACTGTCAGATTGTTTACCAACCTCGCACCACAGACTGCGGGCTAGATTTACTAAAGGGCGGTTTGGTGAAACCATTGTTTTTTGGTGATTTTTCCGGCGGTTTTAAAACTACCGGATTTACTAAAGCCCAAACCGCAATTAAAATGGTCAGAATTGACATTTTACAAAACCACCACTTTACAAATTGCCATCCCGATTCTAGCAATAATCAATATGCATACTGCTGGAATAACCGAGCTGATGTTTACAAAACATCGCAAAACTACCATCCAAAATACCAAAATAAAAGAAGTGGTTGTGAGTGGCAAGATTGCTGAAACTGCATGTTGTTTGAATGATTTTGCCATTCAGAACATATGAGAAAGCACCATTGACACTTAAATTATTGGGCAGTCATTATTTATTGATTAAGGGGCACAATTATTATTAGTTTATGTGGGATTTTTTGTTTAATGGGGACAGTATTATTGAATTATATTATTGGGAAATGTGACTATACAATAATATTAACTGATTTTTAATGGTGGCAATAATTATTTATGTTGCACAATTTGGCATTACATAATGCCCGAATAATATAATAATTAAATAATTTTGTCCCCATAATATAATGTGGAAAAAATACCACATATGTTAATTTTAAATAAATTTTGCCCCTTAATCAATAAATAATGACTGCCCAAATAATTTAAATGTCAACGGTGCTTTCTCTTAAGTTCTGAATGGCAAAATAGCTTAAACAGCATGTTTGAGCGATCAAGCCATTCAGAAGCAGATATTAAAACTATTCTGTCCTGTCTTTTGGATGGCGGTTTTTATGGCACTTTAGCTTTTTCAATCTGCTACACATCACCGGCCAATTTAAATTGCAGCCTAAAACCACCCTATAGTAAATGTGGCTGTTTGGACCACTAAAATGCCAATGATGTGTGGTGGTTTAAAACTGCCACCAAACTCAATTATAAGTAAATCCAGCCCAACGTGTTCAACCGTATCCTCTCATTTCCTTTCATATCATGTCCGGGGGCTGATCCAAGAGCTGCAACCTGTGAACCTCCGACAGCAAAGATAACATCATTTTGCGGTGGTTCTTGGTGAAGACCAGGGGGTTTGTTACACTCTGCACCTTGGTAAGCCGGTGCCAACCCTGACTGATAGCAAGCACTACTGTGAGTGCAACACTAGCTCATTACTACTCATCAATCTGGTGCACCATCATCGATATCTCAAAAGCCTGCAAATGAGTATCAATGTCTGTCTCTACTTCCTTAAATCTGGGCACTTCCCTGTATCTCACTGCCTGTTTTACTGCTACCTCCAGGTTGATATTTATCCCCATCACAGTTTGAATTACTCCTGCCCATTTCCTATGGGTAACCCTGTCCTCTAGGGCTTTCATCCACTGCTCCAATGTTTCGGGAATTGCCTCTGTCCTCATCATTCTCCCCACTTTTGTCACCACTTCCTGGGATTTGCTCTTCCTCCTCATCACATCAGAAAATCTCCTCCATGTGAGCTCTGTCAAATTCCTTTTATTTAGTTCCATTACAGCGTATTTTATTCATCTTGCAGAACTCAATCGCTGTTTGCTGGTTTTCTTGTAAAATTTTGCAGCTTCAACATATTTCTTAGCTTATGTTTTAAGACTGGTGTTTTTGATGACTTTTTGCTGAATCTGTTCCTCTAGAGTTTTGGTGTACCCGTATAAAGTCCCATCTTCACACTGGACAGGACTGCGTGATCCCACTGCTGCCACTAATTGTGAAGACCCGGGGTATTAGAGACTAAACTCATAGAGTGTGGATGACCGATTTTCTTGGGGAAGAGATGGCATCAGGATGTACTATGGGCATAAAGCAAGCTGGTGGAGGTAGTGTGCCGCTCTGGACAATGTTCTGATGGACAATCTTGGGGGTCCTCGCATTCATGTGAATGGAAGCCCAACTTCACATCTTACAGGGCTTAAAGGATCTTCAGCTAAAATCTTTGTGCCAGATACCACAGGACACCTTCAGAGGTCTAATGCAGTCCATATCTTGATGGGTCAGAGCTGTTTTGATGGCGTGAGTGGGACCCACACAATATAACGCAGGTGGTTTTAATGTTGAGGCTGGTCAGTGTATATAGGACCAGTTTAAGTCAAACAAGAGGTCTATCCTATATGTAATCCATCAAGCAGAGGCTCAGCAAGGAGCTGAGTAGAGAATAAAGTTTGCATGCCTTGCAAAAGTCAGGGAGGTCTAAGACAGAGAACCTAGGTGGAGACAGATTGAAATCCTGTTCCGAGAGAGAAAGAGAGAGTGAGAGAAAGAGAGAGAGAGAGAGAGAGAGAGAGAGAGAGAGAGCTTGTGCAGTAACTGGCTGAAGTGGGAACCTCAGAAATATAAGAATGACTTTGTATTTTTGAGTACAGCCACTAGAAGAATGGTAAGTGGCCTAGCTGCCCACTTATTAAACAGGGTCCAAGTAGTGACGTGGTTTCCTGAATGGTTTTTCAGTTTCAGATACTTTGCTGACAATTATAGCACAATTCTGTATTACTTCTGGGTGGGGAACTTTATTTTGCACCAAAACACACAATAAATAAATGCATCAATAAATACAGTATGACTTTGATCTTCAGTTCTGCATAACTTGGAGATACACTATGGTATTGGGACATTAGTTTTGACAGTGGGGATATGAAACATTTACTGGTGATATTGATGAGTGAACTTTTTAATTCACAAATTAATTCAAGTCACTAAAATCTGATGAAAAACTGCACAAAATACCAATATATCCTTACTTATAAATGTCTTTGGAGAATTTAGCATTTCCCAAATGAACGGGTTAATATTGCTACTAGTTTCATCTCTACAATAAAGTAAATATAATAATACCTTTTCACAAAGTCACTGAAATCAATATACTTTAGAAGAAATATTGGAAACATTATTTTGTGTCACAGTAACATTGAAGTATTAAAGTTGTTACATTTATGGCAGATTTGTTACAGATCCATAAAACTAAATAAAGAACAAGCTATAGTTTAATACCTTTCTCAAAATGCTCTCCGCTAACATTTCTTTAAGAAGACAATGCAAGGTTACCATTTATTTGTTTTGTATCACTTCCATAAAATAGTTTGAGAAATGTTACATTTTGTGCACTTATGCAAATTATGGGAAATTATATTAAATTATATATAATTATGGAAAAGTCACCATGAACTATCGGTATAATTAGATATGAGGGCGTAGTTTCATTATTACTCAGATTAGTTGGATTTAGGAAGATTCACAGTATTCAAATTAATTCACTAATGAAAGAATTATTTGACCAAACATGGCATTGTTCCTATTCTCACTAAATGCTTTCTTCACTCAACATGGTTTGATATATAAGTGCAGACTACTTAATGATGTACTGGCAATGACAATTTGAATACAACTATTTCATTATGTAAGTTAGTGGGTAGCTGAGTTTTATGAGGTCCACAATCAAGGGGATAATGGTTCTAAGTCTGTTCTTTTTTTTACTGTGTCATAGAGTCAATAGAAGGTAAGGTTATCAACAAAACAAAAAAAACAGAACTGACTTGTCTAGAATAAAAGGATAAAAATGAAAATGTATTAGTTAATCTAAACAAATTGTTTCCGTGGATCAAAGAGATATATACCAGTGATATAATAATTAAAATTCACACATTAAATAGAACATAAGAACAATATCCCTAAAAACAACAAATATTGCTGAGTATTGTCCTATATAATGTTGATGTGGTGAAATTAGGTACAATATTAGATTTTATGCTAGGCTCCCTATGTATATCTTCAATCTAAGTGGAACTTAAAGTTTCAAAAAGATGTAAATTCTTGTGGCTAGTGAATATAGACCAACTGTCCAAAATAAATAAAGCAGATATACATACAACCTGATCATATAACCATGGCAAATTGAACCAGAACATAAAGTAGTGCAGAGTAATAAGACTTGTATAGTACAAAGTAGGATTTATCATTCTGTTTGTAGAAATATATCTATAAACAAATCAGTCTGTTACACTGTTATTTTTGGACTGATTCAATCCCAAGCAATTCAAATAATAATAAACTATATAATAGATAAGATTAAAAATGAATCAACATCAACATAGTTTAATAATTAAGCAAAGCCTCCATATTAAAACTATATTAAGCAAATCCACTATCCAACTAAGCCTCCAATCACATAATTTTAATTCATAAAATTGTATAAACCAACACCTATGAAAAGGTATTCCTTAATGAACATAAAATAATAAAATAATCAATAACCCCCTATCCTACTTCTACTTTCATGTTTTTCCATCTTTACACATCTTCATCCATCTCCATTACCTATATCCTTTACTTGATTACTACCATCCTTGTTTCCATTTTCATAAATCTATTGATACTATTCTTTGCTCCATCTCCAATATACTGCTCTATTGCAAATCTACTCTCCTCCCTTTCGACCTTCTCCTGGGAACTTCCACCTATACTCATTTACCTGCCAGTCATGTACTACCACCCACTCTACCCCATCTCCAACAGTTTTTTCGTACATTTATCTCTGTTTCCTGTATTTAACATTATATATAAATTATATATGTAATATAAAATACAGACACCTGCACTTTCACTTCCACTCCAATCTTACGTCTACCCTACTTTGGCTTCCATCAATAGCTGCATCCCCATCTCTATTTGCACTACCATCATATGGTTTGGATACGCTTTAACGATGCAGAAAATTCCGACAACGAGGAGTCCTCCACTTAAAATCCGAATGTGTGAAAAAGCGATTTTAATATAAGTAGACTTACCTCCAAACCGAGGCTGTAGATTTCTGATGGCAGCTGAATGCTGACTGCAAGTTATTCCGACTAGTCAGGTGTCCATCACTACACTTTCACGTCATTGTGACCTCTATCACTTTTAATTTAAAGCGGAAGATTGAACCAATCTGGTTCATCCAGTAGACCTCCTGTCTACAATGTCACTAAAAGCCATCTCCCCCTTTGTCATTGTGTGTTTTGAATTAAATGTTCCTTCTATGTTCAGTATATCTATTTTAAGCTGTTTTGTCATCTTACCAAGATACTGCAGTTTACAACTGCAGAGTAATAGATAAATAACTTAATCAGTATTGCAATTTTTGAAGCTTTCAATTTTAACTTCTTATTTGGACCCTTGATATTATTTCTGTGATTCAATTACCTATATGTCCACATGTAATACAATTTGATTTGTCACACAGCAATCTGAAAGTCTACTAGGAATCAAGTTATACTTTTTGTCTTAGCCACCAATCTATTTTTTCTCTGATCCAGAAAACTGGTCACCAGAGCATTCTTAAGATTAGGTTCCTTTTCAAAGATAATCACTGGGTTTTGAGTAAGATGTATCTTTAAAATATTGTTCTGTGTCAAAAATGTATAATAATTCTATTTTACATTTATTTTTAATATCATATGAATGTCTATTAAACTGCCATATTAAAGTCTAATTTCAAATTGTTGTTTTTTCTTTATAACTTTAATGGATTCCCTAACAATCATATTGACCTTTCTATATGTTTTTCCCAACAGATCAATCGGACACCAAAATAAACCTTCATGTTCATAGTCTGTCTTTCAGAACTTTCAACAGAAGAACAAATGCATATTACACATTTATTAACAATTACACATAATATACACATTAGTTGTTGTCACTCACCAGACTGTGAGTGCTTCTTCCCGTGTATTTAGGAACCGTGGCCGTCCACCATCCTGAGGGTCTGCGCATGCGCAGCCCTTTCAAACCTTCAGTACCTGTCCCTTTACTTAATTGGCTGATCAGGCAACACTCCCTATTTAAAGCACCTGAGTTCCATACCTCGTTGCCTGATCTTGGAGTCTCATTCCCCATGAGCCTCTGAAGGTGTTCCTGTGTTTCCTCGTGTATTCAGCGCTGCTGATTCCTGTGGTTTCCAGACCACTTCAACTCTCCTGTGGTTTCCAGACCACTTCAACCCTCCTGTGTTTCATCGTGACTGTTTAGCTGATTCCTATCCGCTGCCTCCGTGCACTACAGTCTTCAGCTCACTTCAATCCTCCTATGTTTCATCGTGACTGTTTAGCTGATTCCTATCCGCTGCCTCCGTGCACTACAGTCTTCAGCTCACTTCAACTCTCCTGTGTTTCATCGTGACTGTTTAGCTGATTCCTATCCGCTGCCTCCGTGCACTACAGTCTTCAGCTCACCTCAACTCTCCTGTGTTTCCTCGTGTCTGCACCAGCTGATTCCTATCCGCTGCTCTCCGTGCTCAACAGTTCCAGCTCAGCTCTACTCTCCCGTGTTTCATCGTGACTGCACCTGCTGATTTCTATCCGCTACCTCCGTGTTCCTGCCGGTGTCTACTCGCCAGTCTGCATCGGATCTACGCCTCGCTGCTTTCATCTCGTTTAGACCATCGCTACTCTTCAGGGTCCCCCAGGAGTCCAGTTCTACATACTACTGCTTCCTGAGTATTTGTTACTATCCCTGCTGGTCTACCTACCTGTGCGCTGCACCTACTTGATTACCGCTTCACCCTCCAGGGACTTCGTATCCTGCCGGCCTCCAGCCGTTCAGGTATCTCTGCACTCCTGTCTGACAGCCTGCTCCTGAACCACGGTATGCATACTTCTCATTGATTGTGCTGGTGTATTGCATATCTTGCTGGACTGAGTTGTTCTCCTCTGGAGCTTGCTATCCGCTGAGACTTTTGCCATCATTGACTGTGTTATCTTTTGCCCGGATAGTGTCTGTGACTTTGTATTACTGCAGTGCTGTTCAGTCATTACTATATTGTGCATGTCATTGTGGATCAAGTTCAAGGTGCCCGTGTATCCTCTGTATTGCAGTCTCTCCCCGTGCTCCTCCTCACATATATATTCAGTGGTACAACTTGCTAGAGGCAGACCACTGATCCCTGTTTCCTGTGTCACCTGTTCCAGTGTCCTCTCACATAGCAGTGGTACAACTTGCTAATGCAGACCACTGACTCCCCGGATACCCCTACCTGGATTCCATTCCTTCACCCAGACAGCGGTACAACTTGCTAAACGCAGACCGCTGACTCTCATAACCTCCTCGTTGCTGTTGGACATTCCTCCTCACTATAGCAGTGGTACAACTTGATACCGCAGACCACTGACTACCCTCACGTTTCCTTTGTCCATTCAGTTCCTCGTGTACTACTATATATATATTACCAGTGCTGCTAGTCATAGACTTTCACGAGCATCTCTATCCTCTGCTGTCTCCTGTTCCGTGATCACCCCGCTACCAGAGTACCATATTACCATCTACACTGCTCTGGTAAGCTCATCACCTGGTGATCCCTGGGTAAAGACTCCTAGTGCCCGTGACAGTAAGATCAGGCCATGACAGACCCAGATACGGAACCTACAGCCAAAGAGATGCTGCAGCATCTGGTCACCCGTGTGGAGCAACAGGATGCTCGCCAACAGCTGTTACTTCAATGTTACCAGTCGTTAGCCTCCCAAGGAACATCTGGACAGACCGTTACAGCTAATGTTGAAGCTCCTGTGCTTTCCTCCATTTCCCCAGTGCCATCCCAGGTGTCTACGGCTTCCACGCTTCACCTGCCTACTCCGTCAAAATACGATGGAGACCCCAAAACTTGTAGGGGTTTTCTCAACCAATGCTCAGTTCATTTTGAGCTCCAACCTCAAAATTTTTCTACCCATCGCTCCAGAGTGGCCTATCTTATTTCATTGTTTTCTGGACAAGCTCTGGCTTAAGGCCTCCCCTCTGTGAGAGAGAAACGATCCTGTATTACAAGATAGTGCCAAATTCATTTCTATGTTCCGAAGTGTAGTCGATGAACCAGGTCGTGTGACCTCCGCTGCTTCCAGCATTCTCCGTTTACGTCAGGGTTCTCGTACAGTAGGCCAGTACGTCATTCAATTTAGGATATTAGCCTCTGAACTTCAGTGGAACACTGAAGCATTAATTGCCGCCTTCTGGCAGGGGCTCTCCGATAAAATTAAAGATGCACTGACTACCCAAGAGCTTCCTACGTCATTAGAAGATTTGATTTCTCTTTGCCATCATGTAGACATGAGGTTTCGTGAAAGGGAATCTGAGAAAACAACTTCAGTTAAAGCACCTCTTCGCTCAACCCCTCAATTTCGTCCAGCTTCATCTCCTGTGATCCCCATGGAGATAGGACGTTCCAAATTAACTTCAGAGGAGAGGAACCGAAGAATAAAGAATAGACTTTGTATCTATTGTGCTGATTCCACACATATGCTCAGTTCTTGCCCTAAGAAATCGGGAAATGCCAGGCCCTAACTAGTTCTGGAGAGGTGAAGTTAGGGTCCCTGGAGTCCTCTCCATCTTCTACGAAATTAAAAGTCTGCGCTTTTGATGTTACGATTTCCTTTGCTACCAAACCCTTTGAGTCTCAAGCACTGATTGATTCTGGAGCAGCAGGAAATTTCATTTCTAAATCCCTAGTGAATCAATGGTCCCTACCAGTGATTACTTTGAAAACACCGATTACTGTGACTGCTATAGATGGATCACGTCTCATCAATGGTCTCATCACCCAGAGTACGTCTCCAGTAACGCTTCAGATTGGGGTGCTACACCATGAAGAGATTTCGTTTTTAATTCTTCCTGTTACGACAAGTCTGATTGTCTTAGGCCTTCCATGGCTTCAATGTCATTCTCCCCAGATTGACTGGCGCACTCCTCAAGTTACGTCTTGGGGAGCTGAATGTCATCATCGTTGTCTTTCTCAAGTCATTCCTCTGAAAATACAGCAATCTTCCATCTCATCTTCCTCACCGGGACTTCCTCCTCAGTATGCTTCATTTGCCGATGTTTTTGATAAAGCTCAGTCTGAACGTCTTCCTCCTCATCGTTCATGGGATTGTCCGATCGATCTGCTACCTGGCAAGACTCCTCCTAGGGGTCGGGTGTATCCACTTTCGTTACCTGAAACTCAAGCTACATCTGATTACATCCAAGAGAATCTCCAGCGAGGGTTTATTCGACCTTTCACCTCTCCCGCTGGAGCCGGGTTCTTCTTCGTAAAAAAGAAGGATGGATCACTACGCCCCTGCATAGATTTTCGTGGACTCAATGCCATTACTATTAAAAATCGGTATCCCATTCCGTTGATCACTGAGTTATTTGATCGCATCAAGGGAGCCCGGATCTTTACCAAGTTGGATCTTCGTGGTGCCTATAATTTAATTAGAATCCGGCCCGGTGACGAATGGAAGACAGCGTTCAACACCAGAGATGGGCATTATGAATATCTAGTAATGCCTTTCGGGTTGTGTAATGCCCCCGCTGTTTTCCAGGGCTTCGTTAATGAGATCTTTCGGGACTTGTTATATGGTTGTGTCGTTGTCTACCTGGACGACATATTGATCTTTTCACAGGACCTGCCTTCTCATCACCAACATGTGGCAGAAGTCCTTTCCAGACTCCGGAAAAATTCATTATTCTGCAAACTAGAAAAATGTTCATTCGAGTTACCCCAGATTCCATTTTTGGGGTATATTGTTTCCGGAGTTGGTCTACAAATGGATCCAGAAAAAGTGAATGCTGTATTACATTGGCCCCAGCCAACTACCCTTCGTGCCATCCAGCGTTTTTTAGGTTTTGCCAATTACTATAGACGCTTCATTCAAGACTTCTCGTCCATTGCTTCTCCGATTGTGGCCCTGACTCGTAAAGGGGCCAATACTAAGCAATGGTCATCTGAGGCTCTCCAAGCCTTTCAATTCCTTAAAGAGTCCTTCTCCTCTGCTCCCATTCTTCGCCAGCCTGATGTGACACTTCCCTTCTTCCTAGAAGTAGATGCCTCTAATGTTGGCTTAGGAGCCATTCTCTCCCAACGATCGGAGCAACAAAAATTCCATCCTTGTGCCTTTTACTCTCGGGGTCTCCTGCCTGCGGAGAAAAATTACACTATCGGGGACAAGGAGTTGCTGGCTATCAAAGTTGCATTAGAGGAGTGGAGATACTTATTGGAAGGAGCTCGTCACCCTGTGACGATTTTCACGGATCATAAGAACTTGTCATACCTACAGTCTGCCTAATGCTTGGATCCTCGTCAAGCAAGATGGTCTCTTTTCTTTTCCCGTTTCGAATTAATCATAACCTTCAAACCAGCTGCCAAGAACAAGAAAGCTGACGCTCTATCCCGAGCTTTTGTGACGTCCTCTGACGTTGAAGAGGTTCCCAACCATTCTATACTAGACCCCAAATGTATCTCGCTGGCTGCTTCTTTCACTAAAGTGCTACCATTCGGGAAGACCCTCGTGCCTCCTACTCTTAGGAGGAAAATCCTTTCATGGTTCCATTCTTCTCATTTTTCTGGACATGCTGGTGAACGCAAGACCTTTGAGATTCTCTCTCGAAGTTACTGGTGGCCCTCGATGAGGAGAGACGTCAAAGAGTTTGTAGCTGCCTGTGAATTGTGTTCTCAGTTTAAATCCTCCCGCAGAACTCCAGCGGGGTTGCTTCAACCACTACCCATTCCGTCCAAGCCCTGGACCCATATTAGTATGGACTTTGTTACATATCTTCCGCCTAGTAAAAATTGTAATACTATTTGGGTAGTGGTAGACAGATTTTCGAAGATGGCTCATTTTGTCCCTTTGTCTGGTTTGCCTTCCTCGTCTACTCTGGCTGAACATTTCATCAAAGAAGTCTTTCGTATTCATGGATGTCCGTCTGAGATTGTGTCAGATAGAGGAGTACAATTCGTTTCCAGATTCTGGCGGGCCCTCTGTAAAACCTTGGGCATACGATTAGCACTCTCATCTTCTTACCATCCTTAATCAAACGGACAAACTGAACGGGTCAATCAAGATCTCGAGACCTTTATAAGGATGTTCTCATCAGCCAATCAAGACAACTGGGTAGAATTGCTTCCTTGGGCTGAATTCGCCCATAACAACATGTACCATGAGTCATCTTCCAAAACTCCATTCTTTGTGGTTTACGGTCACCATCCGTCTTTTCCGGAATTTCCTGCCCTCCCTCCCACCCAAGTTCCTGCTGTAGAGACTGTTTGTCAGACCTTCAAAAATATTTGGTCTCAGGTCAAAACCTGTTTAAAGAAGACATCTGCCAAATATAAGTCTTTCACAGATAAGAAGAGGCGGGCTATTCCACCACTGAAAATTGGAGATTGTGTCTGGTTATCTACCAAAAATATTCGTTTGAAGGTCCCATCTATGAAATTCGCTCCCCGTTTTATTGGTCCATATAGGATCATTCAAGTGATAAATCCAGTTTGTTTCAAACTTCTACTTCCTAAGAACCTTCGTATTTCCAACGCCTTCCATGTGTCCTTGCTCAAACCTCTCATCATCAACCGTTTCTCGGCTCCTCCTTCAGCACCTCAGAAAGTTCAAGTTCATCAGGAGGAAGATTTCGAGATTACTCATGTATTGGACGCAAAAATTTCACGAGGAGTTCTCCGTTTCCTCGTTCATTGGAAGGGCTTTGGTCCTGAGGAGCGTTCATGGATCAAAGCTGAAGATCTCAACGCTCCAGCTCTTCTTAAGAAGTTTTATTCCAAAAATCCGGACAAGCTCGGTTCCAGGTGTTCTGTGCCCACCTTTAAAAGGGGGGGTACTGTCACTCACCAGACTGTGAGTGCTTCTTCCCGTGTATTTAGGAACCGTGGCCGTCCACCATCCTGAGGGTCTGCGCATGCGCAGCCCTTTCAAACCTTCAGTACCTGTCCCTTTACTTAATTGGCTGATCAGGCAACACTCCCTATTTAAAGCACCTGAGTTCCATACCTCGTTGCCTGATCTTGGAGTCTCATTCCCCATGAGCCTCTAAAGGTGTTCCTGTGTTTCCTCGTGTATTCAGCGCTGCTGACTCCTGTGGTTTCCAGACCACTTCAACTCTCCTGTGGTTTCCAGACCACTTCAACCCTACTGTGTTTAATCGTGACTGTTTAGCTGATTCCTATCCGCTGCCTCCGTGCACTACAGTCTTCAGCTCACTTCAATCCTCCTATGTTTCATCGTGACTGTTTAGCTGATTCCTATCCGCTGCCTCCGTGCACTACAGTCTTCAGCTCACTTCAACTCTCCTGTGTTTCCTCGTGTCTGCACCAGCTGATTCCTATCCGCTGCTCTCCGTGCTCAACAGTTCCAGCTCAGCTCTACTCTCCCGTGTTTCATCGTGACTGCACCTGCTGATTTCTATCCGCTACCTCCGTGTACCTGCAGAGTCCTGCTGGCTGCTACCCCTCAGTTCTACTCGTGTCTGCAGCAGCTGATCCGCTCTCTGTGCTTCTCAGTGTTCCTGCCGGTGTCTACTCGCCAGTCTGCATCGGATCTACGCCTCGCTGCTTTCATCTCGTCTAGACCATCGCTACTCTTCAGGGTCCCCCAGGAGCCCAGTTCTACATACTACTGCTTCCTGAGTATTTGTTACTATCCCTGCTGGTCTACCTACCTGTGCGCTGCACCTACTTGATTACCGCTTCACCCTCCAGGGACTTCGTATCCTGCCGGCCTCCAGCCGTTCAGGTATCTCTGCACTCCTGTCTGACAGCCTGCTCCTGAACCACGGTATGCATACTTCTCATTGACTGTGCTGGTGTATTGCATATCTTGCTGGACTGAGTTGTTCTCCTCTGGAGCTTACTATCCGCTGAGACTTTTGCCATCATTGACTGTGTTATCTTTTGCCCGGATAGTGTCTGTGACTTTGTATTACTGCAGTGCTGTTCAGTCATTACTATATTGTGCATGTCATTGTGGATCAAGTTCAAGGTGCCCGTGTATCCTCTGTATTGCAGTCTCTCCCCGTGCTCCTCCTCACATGTATATTCAGTGGTACAACTTGCTAGAGGCAGACCACTGATCCCTGTTTCCTGTGTCACCTGTTCCAGTGTCCTCTCACATAGCAGTGGTACAACTTGCTAACGCAGACCACTGACTCCCCGGACACCTCCACCTGGATTCCATTCCTTCACCCAGACAGCGGTACAACTTGCTAAATGCAGACCGCTGACTCTCATCACCTCCTCGTTGCTGTTGGACATTCCTCCTCACTATAGCAGTGGTACAACTTGCTACCGCAGACCACTGACTACCCTCACGTTTCCTTTGTCCATTCAGTTCCGCGTGTACTACTATATATATATTACCAGTGCTGCTAGTCATAGACTTTCACGAGCATCTCTATCCTCTGCTGTCTCCTGTTCCGTGATCACCCCGCTACCAGAGTACCATATTACCATCTACACTGCTCTGGTAAGCTCATCACCTGGTGATCCCTGGGTAAAGACTCCTAGTGCCCGTGACAGTTGTTTATTTGGGACATTATTCTTTTAAGGTTTGTAAATGTGAGTTATTGTAGTGCAGGTAATTACCGTAAACTTTCTTATGAAATGTAGAAGTGGTAATTTGTAAAGCCCTGGACCAAAAGGATATTGTTCTGGAAATCATTGGAGGCTCTCCTACAATTGTCTGTGTATTTTAAATTAAATGTGTTGATTAAAAATTAAACAAAGTACTGAACCAAATATTCATATCCAGTCACAAATAAAAAATAGATCATCAATGTAGCGGCCAGATTCACCATGTAGCCACCCCCTCAAATGCATTGGGACTTAAACTCTTCCATATATAATTTGGCATAACTTGTGGCAAACATGGCTCCCATTACCATACCCGTCACCTGTAAATAGTAAATACTGTCAAAAAGAAAACAATTGTGGGTGAGGATGAATTCAATAGAATCCAAAACAAACAAACCTTTTATGTGTCTCTGAGATCCCCCCCATCAGAACTGAAACACTGGTTGAGGGCTTGAATACTAAATTAGTGGGGAAAATGGTATAAAAAGATTGTAAATCCATAATGGTGAACCTATAGGTGCCCTTTCACAATAGTGTTGACTAATTTAATATATGGGTAGAACTGCTCAACCTCACCTGTAAATCCTCATCAACCCTTCCCTCCATACATTTCTTACCTTGTTAACTTGAGCTGAATCTCTCCACTCCACCATCAACCAATGTCTCTCTTCCCCTCTAATCACCAACTCTCACACCCGACAACAAAATTTCTCCTATGCTACTATTAAAGTAATTCTATCGTTTTAAAATAAGCATTGCCCAATCAATTGTATGTGTTTCCAAAGCACAAAGTGATTTATTTTAGCAGATGTAAATAGTCAACAATTCAATACATTATTATATTATGATAAAGTATAGTGCAGCCAATACCAAAAGATAAATACATACCAATGCTATCGCATGCGGTCGCTGCGCACCCACGGGACCCGGTGGACAGTATATCTGTTAGAATACTGTGTCAGAGTTGACTGACTACTGGGTGCCCAGCTATGATCTTATATACACATTAAGAATTACAGTGAACAATAGAGATGACGTAGATTGTTTCTATAGGTCCAGACGAAGGGTGGTTCCAGGGTGAGCAGGTCATAGGCTGATTCAATCTAAGGAATCCAAAGGTGGGGGTCATCTCTCCAGGGGGTTTGCTCCTTTCATAGCCAACATCATACACAAAGGTTTATTCCCTAATATCAATAACTAGTGTATGCAATGTGCGATCTCTTCGCCAACTGCACCGGACAGCTGCTGATGATCAGGGGATCTATATGATATCAGACATGACACCTTTCCTATAACCTGAACCTTTAATAATACTAAAGTGTACATATAATCATATTATATTATTATATATATATACTACTAATAAACCAAATATTATCTGCTCATAAAATTACAGTGTGACGAAACCAATATGAATGTGAATTATATAAATAACTAAATGTTGTAATGCGAGTGTGTGCGTGCGTATTTTACCGTGCGATCGCATCACGCCACGTGTTACGTGGCGTACGCTTCGCAATCGCACGGCAAACCAATATTAAACCAATATACTTTCGTTCATCCAATTATACGACTTCGACACTACTCTGTATGTTTGGGTCTCCCTGCCTCACCCAAACCAGACTCTCTCCAAATCGCTAAACTTTCAAGGGCTCTGTCAAAACCCACCTCTCATTATTGCCTGCTTCACCCTACCTATTTGACCTCTCTTTGATTCCCCCCTTCTCCTTCTTCTCCTGCCATATCAACTTCTGTCCAATTTTATCCTACTGTCTCTGATTTCCTCCCTCCATCTAGATTATATGCTCAACTCTACCCCATAATTCTTGTCCCACCCTCTTTGTCTACCTCCAATATACATTGGTTTATTTTATATTTGTGTACATGTTATGATTTTCCATTTCATTTTTACTTGTCTGTGTGTACTTTTATGATTTGTATTTGTATTTCTACTCCTATATTTTTCTACTATCTTTATTTGTTTATTTGTTCATTTGGTTACTCATTTCCATATAATTCATAATCATCACCAGCTATTTATATAGCGCTACTAATTCCACAATTGATATAACTACTGTCTGGCACTGTCCAATTTGTGATGCCTTATAAATAAATGTTGATGATGATTGCAGCAGGATTTAAGGCTGCAAAATGGGAACAATCTAAAAAGACAAATTAGATGTTAGGGACCCAAACCCAGAAATGATGCCCAGGAGATGCAATAAGCATTTTGTGATTTTTTGAAGTGATAGTATACAGTTGTGACCGGAAAAGAAGGGTAGAGAAAGCTCCATTTATCTCTAAAGATGATCCCATCGGATGTGCAATATCAAAAATTAACTTTAGCTGTTTTTTCCTATAACATAATATCCTGAGCTTGTCAGCCTATTTAATAATGATACAGGTTTGTGATCTGAGTTCATTCAACACTTGTTTTTCTGATTTGGAGAGGTTAGTGTGCATATAGGATTTTTATGTGTACCCATGTTCATTGAAATGGCACTTAATTTAAATATAATATGCCACTATCACCATTATTGTCTTCATCATCATCAAATAGCAACCTATTTTTGTTTTCTCTCTCCCCTTTCATATCATTGCTATATGTTTTACAGCATTAAAAACTAAGGTCAAACCAAATAGAGGGAAAATATAGTAAACTATATATGAGATAATTCAACTTTTACTGTGAAATAGGGTGTAATGAATGCATTCCAGCATCCTTGAATTGTGCGGTTACACATGATTCCAACACTCAATCTTTCACTCACCTATCGTACAGGTTATAGATTTGCTGATTCACCTCCAAACAGTGCTTTTACACCCATACACACCTATGGTCTGTCACCACCTATTGAATAAGTGCAGTATGACCACAATATACTGTCACACACTGGCATAAACTGCCCTTCTTTTACACACAGGTAACAATGCACACATCAGCATTAAAATGGTTAACACATCAAAACTCTGTTATACAGACATAGCTGCTGGCACACACTAGGCTTGCCTGTCAAATGCATTAACAGTTCACACACCAGCATGGTCAAGTAATATTCCTCATAAAAGTCTAATGTATTCGTTAGAGTATCAAGGACAAAATTCATTAAATTTTAATTTTAATATACAAAGGTACAGGGCATTTGGTATAATACAATAAACAGATAACAAATGGCATACAAATAACTAGAGATGGTCACTGACCCCCGTGTTTTGGTTTTGGATTCGGTTTTGGATCTGGATTACCGTCGTGTTTTGGTTTTGGTTTTGGTTTTGCAAAACCGCCATTGCGTGTTTTGGTTTTGGTTTTGGTTTTGTTTGGTTTTGTTTTGCTATTTTTTTGGAAAATCCATGTTTTTGGGCCTAAATTAACCCAATTTAGTGCTCCAACTGTTTTAGAGACAAGTAATCTAATTGTTGAGGTAATAAATCATCCAAAAAAACAGTTTAATTCTTCGTTGGTAGGCCTATTCTACACACAAAACAGATTGTCTTCCTCTCCATCTATGCATATTGGCAATGCAGCCATCGTCTTTGAATGTATATTACACCCTACACTTATAGTTAAATATGTAAAGAAATGGAAAAAGCCAGTTTGGTTTCTGTCTCTCAAGGCCCCCCTCCACTTGTATAAAATACCAAAAAATTCAGCCATTATAGACTGTACAATATTAATTGACATGGAGAAAGCCAGTTTGGTTTCTGTCTCTCTAGGCCCCCCTCCACTTGTATAAAATACTAAAAAATTCAGCCATTTTAGACTGTACAATATTAATTGACATGGACAAAGCCAGTTTAGGGTCACTCTGTCTATGACACCCTACCCTTAAGGATAAATTGCCCTAACAGCAGCCTTTCAAGATGGTATGTGATATGGAAATGTCACAAGTCCCTTTCCTCTTTGGGGGTAGATTGCACCCTACACTTACATAGAAAGTTTTAAAAAGATGTTATCGGCATCATCTTCAGCTTAATCCTCACCCTCATCAGTGTGTACGTCATCATCACAGACTATCAATTCATCGCCGCTTGAATCCGCCATTAGAGAACAGTCAGTGCTTGGATGTCTTGGATGGTGAAGGCCTTCCTCGTGGAAGATGTAGTTCATTTTTATAAACATCATTTTCTCCACATTTTTGGGAAGTAACCTTCTACGGCGATCACTGACTAAGTTCCCTGCTGTGCTGAACACTCGTTCAGAGTACACACTGGAGGGTGGGCAGCTTAGGTATTGCAAAGCAAGTTTGTACATGGGTTTCCAAATGGCCTGCTTTTCTTCCCAGTAAGGAAAGGGACTGTCTGACATTTCCATATCAATTACCTCTTGAAAGTAATCCTCCACCATCCTTTGCATGTTTATACTCATATTGGATGGAGTTATGGGCAAAGTGACACATTTTTTTGAAAAATCCTTCAAACCAGCCCAGATGTTAAATTGTTCTGGTCTGCCCCCTGTGTCTTCCCTGCTTCTTTTTTGGAAATTTAATTTTTTACGAGCAACAGCTTGAGAAAGTGAAGGAGGACACGTCGTCAAGCCAAGGCCCAGTTCAGCGGCCAACTTGCTGAGCAATAGCTCCTTGCAAAAGTTCACATCTCGCTCATTTACAAGTAAAGACTCAATGTAGGTTTTAAACCTTGGATCAAGCACAGTGGCCAAAACGTACTGATCCGAGTTCAAGATCTTAATAACTCGAGGATCATTGTGAAGCGAATTAAGTACTTGATCGACAAGGCCAACATACTTTGCTGAATTGCTTGCTTTCAGCTCCTCCTTCATTTTCTCAAGCTGCTTTTCCAATAGTCTAATTAAAGGAATGACTTGGCTCAAACTAGCAGAGTCTGCACTGACCTCACATGTCACAACTTCAAATGGTTTCAGCACCTTGCACAGCACTGAAAGGATTCCCCACTGTGCAAGAGTGAAATACATCCCCCCTCCTTTCCCAATGTCATGACTTGTGCAATATGCTTGGATGGCTTTGCGCTGTTCCTCCATCCTCTGAAGCATGTACAGGGTGGAATTCCACCGAGTTACCACCTCTTGCTTAAGTTGGTGGCAGGGCAAGTTAAACTGCTCTTGGAGCTGCTGTAATCTCCTACATGCTGTGGCTGAATGCCTGAAATGGCCTGAAATTTTACGGGCCACCGAAAGCATCTCCTGCACCTCACGGTTATTTCGTAGGAAGCTCTGCACCACCAAGTTGATGGTGTGAGCAAAACAGGGAATATGTTGGAAATCACCCAGCTGTAATGCTCGCACTATATTGTTGGCGTTATCTGAAATGACATACCCTGGGGAGAGTCCGAGTGGTATAAGCCATGCATCAATCACATCTCTCAGTTTGCGTAACAAATTGTCAGCCGTATGCCTGTTAGTGAAGCCGGTGATACAAAGAGTGGCCTGCCTGTGACAAATGTTACGTAGTGGTGTACATGCTGCTGCTGTTCCTGCTGGTGAAGGTGAATGACCAACCCAGTGGGCTGTCACAGTCATATAGTCTTTGGTTTGGCCACTTCCACTTGTCCACATATCTGTGGTTAAGTGAACAGTGGGCAGAATGGCATTTTTCAGTGCAATCTCTACATTTTTACACACTTTTTGGTATAGTTGTGGAATAGCTTTACGGGAGAAATGGTGTCGCGATGGAATTCTGTAACGCGGACACAAAACCTCAATTAACTGTGAAAAACCAGCTGCGTTTATTGTGGAGATTGGACGCAGATCTAACACTAACATTGCAGCCATGGCGTCTGTGATTCGCTTGGCGACTGGGTGACTGCTGTCATATTTGCTTCCCCTCGCAAATGATTGTTTCACAGTTAATTGCTGAAATGTAGGACTGCTCATTTTATTAACCTGCCTCTGGGATGACGATTCACCCCCAGCAGCAGCAACAGCAGCAGCAGGACTAACGCTTTCTTCAGAGGAATCAATAATAGTGCCGGAGTCATCCAGCCTTAAGTGGGATGCCGGGATAACTCCGAGCGCTACTGAGGATATTGATGAGGATGGTGTGGTGGGTGTATTTTGTAGCCGTCGGTATGTCGGTGAGCGGAGGGTCTTAGCTGATGAGGGAGTGCTTGTATTCTTTTGGGAAGAACTTTCAGCTTTTCCCAACACTTTGCCATGAACTCTCGTTAAATGGCGTAACATAGACGAGGTTCCAAGATGGTTAAGGTCCCTCCCTCGACTGACTGTGGCTTCACATACACTACAAATGGCTATACAATTGTTGTCTGGATTTGGGTAGAAATAATTCCACACATAAGAAGTGGATTTTTTGGTTTTATGCCCAGGCATGACAATGGCCTTTTTCTTGTCACGTGCCAGAACTGCTGCCACTGGTGCAGGACTTACACAAACAACCTCATCCTCATCAACATCCTCATTAGCGCCCTCGTCGCCTACACAAATCTCCCCCTCATCCTCTTCTAATTCCAAAGTGGCATCCTCAATTTGGGTATCACCGGCTACACTCGGGCTATTGAGGCACACATCAGCAGAATGCTCACGATTAGACATCCCACTGTTGGATGGACTCTCCACAGGGATTGTTGTCATTTGTGAATCAGAGCAAATATTCTCCTGTAATGCCTCACTGTTATCTTGCAGCTCGGCTTTGACGCGTAACAGTAGTTGTGCACCAATTGTAGGCTGGGTAACTTTTTGGGATCTGCCACTAATAGCCAAAGGTGAAGGCCTCATTCTCTCTTTGCCACTGCGTGTGTAGAATGGCATGCTTGCAATTTTTTTTTTATCGTCACTTAACTTTTGCTCAGTTACACTTCTTTTTCGCTTCAATACAGTAAATTTTTTTTTGGTTTTTGTTTTTTGCACTAATTTGAAAACACTCTGTTGTTTGACATCGCCTTGGCCAGATGACGTACTGGGAACACTAACATCAGGACTGGTGACAGAACCTGGTTGCTCATTCAGATCATATGTGGACTGCTTTGAATCCATTCTGAGCGCAAACCACTGGGGAGTGCTAAAAATTATTTAGTAGATTCTGCTGACAGATATGACTTTTGACAGCCAGAAATATTAATGCACAATTAGGGAGGACACCCCAAAAGCACTGAGGAGTGCTAAAAATTATTTGGTAGATACTGCTGACAGATATGACTTTTGACAGCCAGAAATATTAATGCACAATTAGGGAGGACACCCCAAAAGCACTGAGGAGTGCTAAAAATTATTTAGTAGATACTGCTGACAGATATGACTTTTGACAGCCAGAAATATTAATGCACAATTAGGGAGGACACCCCAAAAGCACTGAGGAGTGCTAAAAATTATTTAGTAGATACTGCTGACAGATATGACTTTTGACAGCCAGAAATATTAATGCACAATTAGGGAGGACACCCCAAAAGCACTGAGGAGTGCTAAAAATTATTTAGTAGATACTGCTGACAGATATGACTTTTGACAGCCAGAAATATTAATGCACAATTAGGGAGGACACCCCAAAAGCACTGAGGAGTGCTAAAAATTATTTAGTAGATACTGCTGACAGATATGACTTTTGACAGCCAGAAATATTAATGCACAATTAGGGAGGACACCCCAAAAGCACTGAGGAGTGCTAAAAATTATTTAGTAGATACTGCTGACAGATATGACTTTTGACAGCCAGAAATATTAATGCACAATTAGGGAGGACACCCCAAAAGCACTGAGGAGTGCTAAAAATTATTTAGTAGATACTGCTGACAGAAATGACTTTTGACAGCCAGAAATATTAATGCACAATTAGGGAGGACACCCCAAAAGCACTGAGGAGTGCTAAAAATTATTTAGTAGATACTGCTGACAGATATGACTTTTGACAGCCAGAAATATTTATGCACAATTATGGGGGACACCCCAAAAGCGCTGGGGAGTGCCAAATATGAAGAAAAAATAATAAACCTCTATCCTCCTCTCTGCACTAGCGATTTTGGTTAGAGCAATTGCAAGAACAATATTGTATTCTCTGTCCCTGCTCTAATTAGCCTATGACTACACCCTGCTCTCTCCCTCTGTCAAATGGCGATGGATTGCTGTGAAGGCGTGTATTTATAAAGTTGAAGTATCGCGAGAACCGAGCCCCGAGATCCGACGACGTCACAATGACGTTCGGCCTCGATTTGGATTCGGAATGGGCGGGAGAGTACCGAGCTGCTCAGCTCGGTACTCGGATACCCAAAGTTCGGGTGGGTTCGGTTCTCGGAGAACCGGACCCGCCCATCTCTACAAATAACACAGGTATGCAAAAAAAAAATTTTGGACAGTTGTTTTGGTTTAGTTGACTGATTCTTATGTTTTTTGGTGCGCTGAATCCAAAAATGACACCCGTTTTGTCCTGGGACATCAGGTTTTCGAACAAACGGGTGGTCATCATTTAAAAAATCTCTTAATGCAAATATTTTATTTACATGAAAAATATTAACTCATTTCCACAGGTGATGACAAAATTAACACCACACTCAAATAGATTGCTTGTGAAATCGTCTTTTTTTAAACTCTAAACTTCTTTTTGAGCTTTTCCTCTTGTAGGTGGCTTCCGGAAGATCCCTGTACAACATCCAGCAATAGTCAGCCATCATTGTAACACTCCATTTTCCTTGATACCTTCTTTCCATTTCTTTTATATCTTGATGGAAACGTTCTCCCTGCTCTTCACTCAATGCTCCCAAATTTTCAGGAAAATAGTCAAGGTGTGAGTTGAGAAAATGGACTTTTAAGCTCATGGAGCAACCAAGCTTGTGGAACGCTTTCAACATTGTTTCCACTATTTCCTTGTAATTTGGGTCCTTTTGGTTTCCCAAAAAGTTTTTTAAGACCACAGTAAAGGCAACCCATGCTTCTTTTTGAGTTGAGCTGATTAAGTCTTTGTCGGATATGAGTTTTCAAATATCCAGGCCAACAAAAACCCCCTCTTTCAGTTTTGCCTCCGTTAAACCTGGAAACTTGGTTCCCAAATACTTGAAACATTCGCTATCTTTGGGAAGTGCCTTAACAAATTGCTTCATTAATCCTAATTTTATATGGAGTAGTGATAATAAAACCTTCTCAGGGGGTACCAATTTATCCTAGAGAACATTCTTTTCACCAACAACTAGACTTCTTGGTGGCCAATTTTTTTGCTTCCAGTGATTTTGTCGGTCTCTACTGTCCCATAAAAATAGAAAACAAGGGTATTTGGTGTACCCAGCCTGTTGTCCCAGCAGCATACACAATACTTTTAAATCCCCACATACCAACCTGGTTTTGATAACCCACTTTTTTGAGTGGCAACTCCAAGTTCTCATAAGTCTCCTTCAAGTACACCGAATGAGCAACAGGAATGGATGCATAACGGCCATCATTATGAAGTAAAACTGCTTTTAAGCTTCTTTTGGAAGAGTCAATGAAAACCCTCTATTCAGAAGAATCATACTGAATGTGGAACTGAGCCATCAACCCCTCTAAATCGGAGCAAAACACCAAATTGCCCTCATGAAAAAAGTAAGACAGAAAATCTTTTTCCCGACGTCTGTACCATGCAAAAGATGTACCTTCCATCAACAAATTTTTGCTTTTAAGTCTAGAACCAAGTAATTCAGCAGATTGCTTAGGTAGATCTAGGTCTCTCACCAAATCATTGAGTTCCCCTTGCGAGAAAAGTTTTGGTTCGTCAACTTCAACATCTGAAGAACTTGATCCATCTTCAGGCTGAGGTACAGTTCAATTCTCGTCAGGCCAATTGACTTCATCCAGGTTTGTAGGGGGCTCAGGCACAGGGACGTCTGGACCATGGGGAATGGGACAAATAGCAGAAGAAAGATTGGGATACGTGATGGTGCACTTCCACTTTGAATTGTACCCCTTCACATCACAGGAACAGAAATAACAACCATCACTATGATTTTTTTGCTCGCGCCACATCATAGGAATTCCAAATCGAAAAGCTTTTATCTTGCCTTTTTGACCAATTACGAAGATCTTCGATGCACCACTTATATACTTTATGAGGAGCCCAAACTTTATCTTGGTCACCAAGTTTTAATTTAAAGTAAACAAAATAAACTTTCTTAACAAAATCCGTAATATTCAACTGCTGCTTTTTCACCATGATCTCTCCACATATGAAACAGAAACTGTCAGGCAAATTTACACACTTTCTTGGAGGCATTGCACTAATTTTGAACCACACAGACAATAGCAGGATGACGACTGAAATGAAATACAAGATTGTGGAGAAATCAAAGAACAAGTTAATGCACTAAAGAACATGTCCGAGCAGGCCCTAGCAAGCACACTCAACAATGCAGTGATCACCATCAGGACCAATAAACATGTATTTTCATGTTTTTGGGAGCACTGGCAGTGAATATAAATTTATTTTTCCATGTTCAGTTTTTTTTCCCCAAGTATGATGAATTTGAAATTTAGCGATTTCTAGCTACCTGTTTGACCAAGGCACATTTCGATTGTGAAAAAACCTGACGTCCCAGGAAAAAACGGTGGTCATTTTCGAATTCAGCGCACCAAAAAACATAAGAATCAGATAAAATTATGAAAACAGCTTTTTGGTTGCCGACCTGTGTAATAGATGCTATACAATTATAAAAACAAAAGAGATGAAATTACAGAGAATAATTCTGTACCTAAGGCAAGCAGAAGGAGATGAACAGTCCTTCAATTAGATTAAGACCCCAAGAGCTGCCAATCTACTCTCTACCATGCAAGGTTTTTAAGCAGGCTGAAATGGGACTGCATTCAAAGGGGCAGTGTATATGCTAAATGCGAGGGAGGAAAATTCCCCTGGGTGTCAATTATGGCTTGTCCAACAAACTGTGTGGTTCAAACCTCTGATTGGGACTTTAATATTGCTATTGAGAGGTTATACTGTTGTCTGAAGGGAGAATTTAATCTAGCCAAATCGGCTGTATTTAAAGTTACCTGCAAACCGGCACAGTATGCAAGGGACATAGAGAGATAAATCATTTGTTGCAAGAGTTTATCTATTTTGCATCAAAAGGTTCTATTGTGTAGTTGCCTAAAAATGGTTGCTACTTGTTCCATTATACGGATTGCTAACTGCTAAGAGTCTTTACACTGGAAATCATTTATTGTTCAGAATTGCTGTTTTTTATGGCGCTCAGGAGTCACGCATGTGTCAAGTTGATTACTGATTTTAAATTGTACAAGTAAATAAGCTTAATGTGTCTGCTGAAGCTTTGCTTAAACCTATGCATTATAATTTGCCCCCTTGGGTTTTGTACATCATAAAGTGACCCTAGTCTACAGTCATTTCTGAACCAGCTGGATTACTATTGCATTTCTACTGATATTTGTGTGATAAGTATGATCTGTATAATTGCACTAAAAGTGTTGTGATTGATTGGTCTATATTATCTGCTGCCACAGCATTTAGTGTACTGGTCTAAGTAACTTGTAGCAACAGGTTGTCTCCTAAAGTATCTATCGAGTGAAATCCATTTCACTGAAGCAGAGTGCCTAAATTTAAAGAGGGATATATTTTTTCAGTGGCCTATATGTTGTGTTGATTTATGTTTGCATATTGTTGAACCAAGATTCCTAGAATGTTATTTATTTTGTGACATGTTGAATAACATTGCATGTTGAAGGTATTGTGGTATTACTTCTCTACACTACCACTACTTTTCTGCTACTGTGGTAAAGACTTATGCCACAAGCAAAGAGAATAAACCTACAAGTTTATATACTTTTAGACCTGTGTTCCTTGTTTTATTCCAACTTTACTGGGTGGGGACTTTCACCTCCCTACCATACGACCGGGCCGGTAGAATCCTTCCTTACAATACTCCTGGGGTGCCAACCATCCACCTCGCTACACATATACTTCTACATCTTCAAGCTCCTCTTCCAGCTCCTCTTCCTCCACCACTCCTGGCTCCACCTGTTTCACTGCTAGGTCCTCTGTTGCTATATAGTTCATCTCCTTCTCTGTGCACATTGTCATGCTAGCCATTGTGTGTAATGTTATGAAAATTTTGCCTGATAAAATCAAGGATGAAGTCTCTTCAGAATATGCTAAGTTTATTATGTATGCGCAGTACAGACCATTCAATTCAACCTGAACAAATGGTGGCACATATTAACATTGAAAGCCTCTTAAACTTAAAACCACAACATTATACATAGTTAAATTAATCATTTAAGATTTTCAACCAATAATATCACTCCATTTGATAGAACTCCTCAACATCACCCCAGGCATAATTCCAAGTAGACCTTGCCACATCTTATCTGGTATAGAAAAACTTACCAGAACTTCCCTTTTTCCCATAATGGAGGGCACAGTTCTTTAGATATCTTAGACAATTCTTTTCATTTACCTTTAGTAACCATGAAATAACTGAAATACAACTTAATTTGTCTATATATACTGTAAGCTCTGTTAACTCTTATGCATCCTAATACTATATTATAACCAATTTATTCAACTTCCATATTTATCCATATCATGTAACATAATGTATAAACTATAAATAATTGTTCATCGTTTATGTGTTAGTTTTTTAACAATGGAATGACATCCTGTATGTGAGTCAAAAATGGAGGAGCATGCTTTAGACAGTAATGACACACGAATTACAATAAGATCAGTTTTTATATTATATTAAACAAAACTTTTTTGCACATTTTGATCAAACTGTGAACCCCATTCTACATCAATATGGTGACCAAAGACTATAGACAATCCCATTCATAATTCTCGTTAGTCTGCGGACCCTGTGCCTGCACTTAAGCTGTGTGTAACAGTATATACAATGATCAGAGCAACAGGCAATCCTAGATAAAAACAAAAGCAATTAACAGCTCAAGAATCCTTAAGTAGAAAACAGCAACCTTCCCAACCTCCGCCAATTCCTGGACATAGGAAACAACTTGGAGACTATAATAGAACTGACTCTCAACTTGAAAGATAAAGAGATCTCCTGTGAAAATCTCCTTGAGATCCGCAGAAAAGGTTTTCCCTGTAAAGTACTTGATGTTTTAAAAACTTTTTAATTGAATACTACTGGGATGCTTTGGACACAATTGTGTGGTTTTTAAACATTAGTGACTATTAAATCAGACTACAATTATCTGTGTACATCAATATCTCGCTGAACGGATTGAAGTAACAAGTGTATTGACTGCTAACATCTTTAACTTTAACACTTTGAAATATACCACTATTGAAAGAAGGATTTAAATCATTGGTCATATCTACTTGGACTATGACTTTTTTTATTTTAAGTCTATCCAATTTGCAGTATACTGATTTTTGCATATTGATTCTATTTCTCTATTATGGTGTATGGTATTCCTTTTTTACCTTCGTTTCTGGACAAAACTTGTTCTGCTTAAACTGTGCAGTCACCTATTAAAAATAGTTTTTGTACATTTACATTTGCGGGATACATTTATCCATATGAAATACCTCCTATACAGAACTTTCTGTTGAGATTACAGTACAGTACATACTCCTTTGCTATTACATTTATGCGTCTAGGACAGTACTATTTCTATGATCAAATGGAGCTCACCTACCTGGAGCAGACAGTCCTGGTTCCCTTGACATGGGCCAAGTTAAGCGCCTGGGTGGTGTGAATACTGATAGACCACGCATATACCAATATGCTACCAGAGTCTTGTTACTTGTAACATTTGATTAAAACTAAAGGAAATAAAAAGGGGTACATCAGGCACAGGTGAACCTAAGCCAAAGTGTTGCAAGCTGCGGTGGTGCCCAGATCCTCCTCGACTCACTGCATGGTCCTCAGTCGCTTCCCGGCCATCTCCATGACATCCCGTCCATCCAGGACAACGGCCGGGATGCTGTTTTCTGACAGCGCCACATCCCAGCATGTTAGGCAGCCAGGCATGTGCGCAAGATAACTAATTATTTAAGCAGCTTTCTGAGGGCTTAGCCTCCCTTCCGGTTATAGCACTCCGTTAGCTGACCTGCTTTGTTAAAGTCTCCTGACTGAATTACAGTTGCTGACCCCTGGCTTGATCTGGACCTTGCTAGTTTGCTGATTGTCCTGACCTCTGGCTTGCTATCTGGATTTATTTGCTCGCTGCCAGCCCTGACCCTTCGCCTGTTTCTGATCATGTTATTCGCTACTGACCCCTGACCTCGGTTTGTTTCTGACAACCTACTTTCATCCTGTTTTCTGCCTCCTATTTCTTCATTGCGGGACTACTCATAATCTTACACGATGCTAGAGCTTAAGACCTGAGGGCAACTGAGTACCTGTGAGTATGTCAAGCTCTAAGAGAAAGCCGGCTGCTACAAGCGAAGACCTCGATTCCTAGTTCTGCAAGGTTATGATAACAGCCGCTAGCTGTAACAAACAGGGGCAAAATAAAAGACTTATCTACTTCAGTTCCAGCAGTCCACTCTGCTAGGCTCACCTGTCATTCTGAAGGGCTTGGTGGGAAAACAAAAATTACAAAAGCAAAACAAAACTTGTATTACTGTGTTTTGAATTGAAAGCTTAAATGATACTAATGTCTGCTTACATATTTGAACTTCTCATAAATATTGTTGGAAATCAAACCCATAGCTTATGATGTACACTTAGTACATCAAAAATGGTACAAATGTAAAATTCATATTATGATTCCGGGCTGGTAATCAGTGGTCTTCTTTAAAAATTTGGATTGTGGCATGTCCTAATCAATTTAAATAATTACGTACTAGAGTACTGAAGGTGTGTATTTGTATGCAGTATATGCTACATGACCGGTATCTATTAGTTACATTGGTACCTTTTGCTGGGCAACACCTTATACCACATAAAAAAAAATAGCATGAATATGCATTTATTTAAAATCGGTAACCAGGACCAGAAGATGACAATTATTTTGTAGTACACACAGAGGTGGATCTACATTATATCCTGAATGCCTATATTATTGTTTATTATTGGCTTAGTGTTAGCGTGAATATTAATAAGACGTAAGTGTTTGAGAATTGTGGCCTCAAAAATGTCTTTTTTTTTAAAAAAGTGTGAATCTTGCCTACATTGTGACAATATGGGACAATAACATGGTTGATATTCGTCAGACATGTTAAAGCAATGATTTTTAAAAAAATAACTTTTTATTCGGATGCACACGGTTATACATAACAATTCATACAAAATATATACATTATTGATAGAAAAATCAGGTTTATGAACAAATTAGTAACTACAAATGTAAGCTATTTGAAAAAATTACAATAATGTCTAAAAGGGGTCGGGGCTCAGAAGTAAATAGAAAGGGGCAGAGTAAAAGGGTGGGGGGAAAGTATTTGTAAACATAGGGAATGGGGGGGAAGGGGAGGGTTATGCTGTTTTATACAGTTGTACTGGAATTGTGAATTTTCATATCAATAAATAAGATTCAAATAAGATTCAGCAGATCAAATCAGTGTTATTTTTGTTATGTAATAACTGATTGCACCTCACTAGAATTGCATTATATGACATTCATATCCTAATAAATGTATTTCATGAAAAGAAAAATTTGGTAAATGTTTTAATGTTTTCTGATTAATGCCTATATTATTAACAGGCAACATTAATTGAATTTATTTTTTCTATGCTTTCTTTCATGAGTTCATATTCCACATAGGTATTGGATGTATCCTGCATTTTGTCTAGTAAAGCACAGCAGACCTGCACCCATATTCATCAAGCAACATATCTTCAGATATGCTCCCTGAATTTGGGCGTATGTATACCCGATTTACATACTTTTAAAACAAACGCATATTGCACTAAGTATGCCACTCATAATGAATCAGGCGTTTGCAGAGGGAAGGCAAATTTATAAAGTGCAGAAAGATTTAGAGAGGTAAACCGCTCCATTTACTAAAGGCCAAACTGCCAGTAAAATGGTTGAAAACAACAGTTTTAAAAACCACCTCATTACAGATCGCCATCACAATTTTTGCAATGAGCAAACTACAAACAGCCAGATTTATTAAGCTGCATTTTTTAAAAGAGTTGGCAAATCCACTAGCAAAACAGAGGTGAGGTTGTGTGGTTTGAACTATGTTACATTGCAGATAGAGAGAAAAAAAATACAAATTAGTCCTCCCTATCCTTAGAGCACAGGTTATGCAACTTAAACTCTCTCCCGGTCATCTAGTGGGGCAGGGGCGCACCAAGGGAGGCCCGGGCGAATTCTAAGGAGCATTGCATCCTTGGTACCCCTTGTCATTGAGTACCAGGGAAAATATTGAAAACATGTGCACTATTTTATTCTAATACTAAATCTACTGTGCCCCATTCCTACAAGTAGTAAATTAAAAGTGCTCCATTCTCACTTTAAATAAATCAAGTGTGCCACGTACTTATCTTTGCAAAACATAATGTTCCCAGTTTTCTATGTTAATACTGTTGCACATTATTCTTGTGTATTATTAATAATAGGTATCCCCCCCCTTTTCTGTAGTGTAGTGGTAAAATACTTTTTTTCCATCTTCTAAATCTTGATACGACTTAATCCATTGGCTTGTAAAACAAAAACGCACATAAGTAACGTCGCAACTGCTCTATATTAAGTCCCATCATTGCAAAGAGCAGTTGTGTCATTAGTTATGTATTTTTTTATTTTTTTTTACACAAACCAATCAAATTGAGCCCAGTAGATTTAATATTAGAAGGGAAGGGGAAACTTTTTTCAATTGTCTCTGTTACCCACCGGCCAGGCATAACAGGATGGATCCAATGCTACTTAGCATTGGTACCTAGGCTAGAACGCCTAGGTACAGGGATCCCCTCTAGAGGATTGAGACAGATGCTTTTGAGGCAGACTTTTTTCTTTAGCATGGTGGTTTTCACTAAACTGCATGTGAGTTAGGTGATTTTTAACAGCTGCACCTTGCAGCAGATTGAAATTGAACCTCCTAAGTGCTGTAAAGTAAATCCATCTGTTTGGAGCCTTAAACCACTGGTAATGTACGGCTGATTAAAAGTGCTGAACAAATATATTTTTAGTAAATCTATCCCTTCCATTTGGAAGAGTGATGTCTTTGCTCAACTCTAAGTATCAGTGTTAAAATAAAGCTGGTCAGTAGTTGTGTGCTACAGGCAAAATCAGACAGTATTTCCAATGCATGCAAACATAAAATTGCTTTTGATCACCTTGAATTGCAACTGTGAGAACATCAGGCAGAGCTATGGCTGAAAGTAACCAGATTTTTACGGTAATCCAAGTTTGGAAATCTGATAAAATTACCTGGGTTATTCCACAAAGGGATGATCTCTGCTGGTGATGAGAGCACATAAAATGCTTTCAATGTTCAGTCACAGATATCACATGGAAAGGAGAGTTTGGGGAGCACATAGCAGCTGGGTGGACACAACAACTGAGAGATTCATAAAATTGTAAGGAACTACTCCAGATATAGCAGTTTTACTTCAATATTCACCCATATCCTGGTGCTGGACCCACATGCATCCAGATGCATTAGGTGAGGTGTGAAGAGTATTAGTATTTTTGTCCTTCATCCAGAGTGTGCTTTTTAATACATGGCTTTTTCTTTGCCCAAATAGAGATTTGATTCATTATGTTTTTGAAAAATGAGAAGCCAAAATAGTAGATTCATTTTCACAACATTCATATGGCCTATCCTTTATATGAAATGTCTGCTCTAGTTGTCTATGTCCACTTTAAACCCTCATAGTGTTTAGTGATAAATATTCCCAAACAATTAATCTTAGTGGGATTAAAGATGATTTCTACAAGCTTTTTAAGATAAGTGAGAATATTGAGATTTAGAACCTCTGTTTTATCTGGAATTAAATTGTATTAAGAGATCGAGCGTTGCATATGGTGCGATCGGGTGCATACCCTGCAGTTTAGGATTTACTCGATAGCGCCATATGTTTTAGATAATCATGCTACACCTGTATAACCTATGAAGCTTCTGTTTAGAAACTCTAAGGAGTAAAGTGACAACCTCTGAACAGGACAGACGTGTCCTGCCAGCTCTCCGTGGAGCCCAGCCTGGAACCTCTCTGGGCCCCGAATCTCAACACGGAGATGCCTGCCTCTTCCACTGAGCGGTGCTGCTGATGGCTGGGGTACTTTGCCTCGCTGCTTCCGGGTACCTTCTACCTGCAGCCCAACCTCCAACCCGATGCCTGGCCTGCCTGCCGCCTTCACGCTGCCGTCTCCTGCCACAGCCCGACCTCCAACCTGATGCCTGACCCGCTTGCCGCCTTCACGCTGCCGTCTCCTGCCGCTTCTCCTCCCGCTCCAGTCGCCTGTTCACAGCCTGCTTCCAGTGCTGCTTCCTGCCTCCACGTGGGCCAGCTTTGAAAGTGCTGGACGTGCCGAGCGCTACATCGCCGCCGTCTGAGCCCCATGACTGCTACTTACCGCCTCCACGTTGCTGACCCAAGCTGCTGCTGAATCCATGTGTCTCCTGTTCCTGGATCTCCTGATTCCCTCCAGCGGCACACGCCCATGTGTCCCGCTGCTCCATCTCCGGTGATCTTCGTCCCGCTGCTCCATCTCCGGTGATCTTCGTTCCGCTGCTCCATCTCCGGTGATCTTCGCCAGCAACAAACGGTGAGCCTGCTCCCCCCTCCCCTGCATTCACCTGATCACAGGCCGCAGATTCGGCCTGCTCCACCGGACACCCCGCCTGCTGCGGGCACTCAGTTAACCCCTTGTGTCCCTCTCCGCCGGCTGCCTCTCCATGTGGGTCCCTGCTCCCCTGAAGTCTCCGTGGCTCTTTTGGCCTCAACCTCCTCATTTCTAGGATCCTACCCCCACTCTGGGCTGCCTCTCATGCCCCTGCCCCAGCACTTGGTTGATTTTATATAAAAAAAAAAAATCAGGATCATCCACCATTAATTGGTCAACTAATCACCAACACAGGGCCTGTTTATATCCATTATCCTCCCACCCCGCCTCTCCTCATGACCCCACCTGGTCCCACCGGGCTCCCCGTAACTCCTGACCCCTTGGACCCTCCGACTCTCGTACTTCTCCGGGTCTGAACTCTGCACTGAACTGGTTATCTTGACCCTCCGGAACTCTGATCCATCCTGATCACTCAACCCCCCCAGACTTTTCTGATCCTGCGCCTACCTCCTGATTGCTGGATCCCTGGACTACTCCGACTCCTGCAACCACCGGGATCCTCCGTGGACTCCCCCGTTCCTGAATTATCCCTCCAGCTTCCCTGTATGGGCTTTCGGTAGCCCTTCACTGCTGTTCTTGTGTTTATCTGATCTAACCATCAATTTTTATCCTTATCTCTAACTTAATGTGCTTATTTTAATTTTAATCAAATTAATTTGTTCCACCTTTATTTTATTGTTCTCTACCATACATTGTCTTCATCATTTAGGTTGTTTTGTTTAGATTGTTATTTATTCTCCTCCACTACACATTGTCCCATTGATTGTCCCATTGTCCCATTGATTTACCGATGCTCTTCCCCACTTTGCTTTGTCTTCATTGTATTGCTACTGCCCTTCTGTTTCACTCCGTTCCTTAATCCTCTACTCTCCTACATGCTGCCTTTCTTTGCCCCGTCAGTCTCTACTTGACCTAGCCTAATTCTCCTCCAGCCTCTGCTGCCCTTTTAACCTAGCTCAATTTTCTCCTCCGGCCCCTGCTGCCTCGTCTCTCTCACTCCCGTTCCCCATATCTCAATATGCCGCCCCGCTCCTTTCCTATACCTATCCTCTCCCCGGGCCACCGCCACCTGTCCCTCTCGCACGATCCCACCCCCCCCTCACTCCTTCAACCTCTCTCCCAGCCCCCTTCACCGGTCCCACTCACACCTATCCCCTCGCTCCAGCAACCCCGACAATCTTATCCACATCTCCCCTCATCCTTCCCGCCCCTTTCTCCTGTGCCCTCTGGAACTCAAGGTCCATCCGTAACAAACTGACCTCCATCCACGACCTCTTCGTCTCCAACTCTCTTAACCTTCTCGCCATCACTGAAACCTGGCTCACTCCCTCTGACACCACCTCACCCGCCGCCCTCTCCTATGGTGGCCTCTCCTTCACCCACTCTACCAGACCGGACGAACGTCCTGGTGGCGGAGTGGGACTTCTCCTATCCCCCTGCTGTACTTTTTGGGTCATTCCCACTGTACCTTCTCTCTCTCCTCCTTTGAAGTTCACTCCATTCGTCTTTTCTCCCCCATCCATCTTCGGGTATCCGTCATCTACCGCCCCCCTGGCCCTACCTCCCTGTTCCTGGATAACTTCGCCGCCTGGCTCCCCCACTACCTTTCCTCTGACCTTCCCTCCGTCATGCTCGGGGACTTCAACATCCCCATCGACAACTGCTCAGACCCTGCCACTATCAGACTTCTCTCCCTCTCCTCCTCCCTTGGTCTCACCCAGTGGACCTCCTCCCCCACCCACCATCTTGGTCACTCCCTCGACCTTGTCTTCTCGCATCTCTGCAATCTCTCAGACTTCTCCATCTCTCCCTACCCACTCTCCGACCACCATCTCCTCTCTTTCACTCTCTCCTCCTCCCCTGCTCCCCCCCCGCCTAAAGCCACCCTCACCAGACGCAACCTTGATGCAATTGACCCCATCTCCTTCTCCTCCACTCTTGATTCTCTCCTCTCTCCCCTTCCCTCCCTGACTTGCCCTGACCAGGCATCCTGTCTCTACAACCACTCCCTCACTACTGCACTTGACGCTGTCGCCCCTGCCTCTCCCATCCGCCGACGATGTCTCATCCCCCAACCATGGCACTCCAAACTCACCCGCTTCCTTAAAAAGTGCTCTCGCACTGCAGAACGCCTCTGGAGGAAATCTCGCTCCCTGGCTGACTTCCTTCACTTTAAATTTATCCTCTCCTCATTCTGCTCTGCCCTCTCCCTGGCTAAACAAACCTTCTTTAAATCCCTCATTTCCCTTCAGTCCTCTAATCCCCGTCGTCTCTTCGCCACCTTTAACTCCCTCCTTTCTCCCCCCCCCTCCGGTCCCTCTCTCCCTCTCAGCTGATGACTTCGCCACTTTTTTCTCCTCCAAAATTGAAGCCATCAGACTCAACATCTCCTCCAACCCCTCTCCCACTGCCATTACTGCTTCACCCCCCTCTAACAAACAACTCTGGAGCTCCTTCAGCCCCACAACAGGCGATGAAGTTCGCTCCCTCATTCTTTCCTCTCCTCCCTCCACTTGTCCTCTTGATCCTATCCCCTCTAACCTCCTTCGCTCTCTCTCTCCCACTGCCTGCTCCTACCTGGCACACCTCTTCAACCTATCACTCTCCTCTGGTGTTATACCCTCCTCATTCAAACACGCTCTCATCTCTCCTATCCTCAAAAAACCTAACCTCGACCCCTCCTCCGTCGCCAATTATCGTCCTATCTCTCTTCTCCCCTATGCCTCCAAACTTCTTGAGCGGTTAGTCTGCTGTCGTCTCACCAGATACCTCTCAGACAACTCCCTCCTCGACCCTCTCCAATCTGGTTACCGCCCCCTCCACTCCACTGAAACTGCCCTGGCTAAAGTCACCAATGACCTCCTATCAGCCAAATCCAGGGGTCATTTCTCCTTACTTATCCTCCTCGACCTCTCCGCAGCCTTTGACACCGTGGACCACCCCCTCCTTCTGCAAACTCTTCTCTCTCTAGGCCTCTCTGGTTCTGTCCATGCCTGGTTCTGCTCTTACCTTGCTAACCACACCTTCTCTGTCTCCACGTCCAGCTCTTCCACCGCCCCCCATGCCCCTCCAAGTAGGAGTCCCCCAGGGCTCTGTTCTCGGCCCCCTTCTCTTTTCGCTCTACACTTCCTCCCTTGGTGTGCTCATCTCCTCCTTTGGTCTTCAGTATCACCTTTATGCTGACGACATTCAACTCTACATCTCCTCTCCTGATCTCTCGTCCACCCTCCTCTCTCGTGTATCTGACTGCCTCTCTGCCATCTCCTCCTGGATGTCCTCACGCTTTCTCAAAATTAACATCTCCAAAACGGAACTCATAGTCTTTCCTCATTCCAGACTCCCCTCTCACCACAACCTCTCAATCGTTGTTACCAACACTACCATCTCATCTGTTACCCTTGACTCCTCTCTCTTCTTTGCCCCCCACGCCCAATCCCTTGCTCAAGCCTGTCGCTTCCAACTGTGCAACATCGCCCGCATCCGACCCTTCCTCTCACAAGACGCCGCCAAAATCATCATCCACGCACTCATCATCTCCCGCCTCGACTACTGCAACCTTCTCCTCACTGGCCTCCCCCTCTCACATCTCGCCCCCCTCCGCTCTGTACTCAATGCGGCTGCCAGACTTATCTTTCTCTCACGTCGCTCCTCCTCTGCCTCCCCTCTCTACCAGGCCTTACACTGGCTCCCTTTCCCTTACAGAATCCTCTTTAAACTCCTTACCACCACTTACAAAGCTCTCTCCCAGTCCACTGCCCCCTACATCTCTAACCTCCTTACCATTCATACTCCCGCTCGCTCCCTGCGCTCAGCAAACGACCGTCGCCTCTCCTCCTCTCTCATTACCTCTTCCCACTCCCGAGTCCAAGACTTTTCCCGAGCTGCCCCCCTGCACTGGAATGACCTCCCTCGCTCCATCCGTCTCGCTCCCAATCTGTGCTCCTTTAAACGGGCACTCAAAACTCACCTGTTCCTGAAAGCCTACCAACCATCCACTTAACCCCTCATCCACTCTGCTTGTTCTCCCTCCTCTCCCCTGGTCCCTTTTTCTCCATTGCATCACTGCCTCCCTTCGTGCCTGTTTTGTCCTCCCTCCCTTAGGATGTAAGCTCGTATGAGCAGGGCCCCTCTCCCCTCCTGTCCTCATACCGACTCTTCTGCTCCGCCCTCACTCCATATGTCTGCCCGGAGTTTCCGAAGCATTGGTACTTAGTGTTTATTGTTCTGTGATGTTTACCCTGTATGGTCTACTGTTCGTATTATGTAAGGCGCTGCGAAAACCCTGTGGCGCCCAACAAATAAATGATAATAATAATATTAATAATTAAGAGAGGGATTGATTTTGTATCCTGTGAGTATGAATCTCAGATAGGAGAATGGGGAGTGATGTCATAAGGCATAATAGAGTTTGAAGATTATCTTTTCTTCTAAGTAAAAGCATGTTTAACTTCCCCGTGAGAGATACTAAATTGTTATAAAGTTTATTAGTTACAAGTCAAATTGCTAGAAATAATGGCCTTGTGAGCCTCCTATATTGTTATGAGTGGGAAGTCTTGAGCTCGTAAAATGCAGACATGGCTTGATCAGTCTCCATAATCTCGAACCCAAAGGTAGAGTGTCCATGTGATCTAACTCCAGAAAGACAGCCACACCATTTGACTTGAAAAGGAGATGATTCCCACATCAAGAATTTTCTGAGTAATTAATGCAAGTGTAGATCCTGAAATGATTCAAGTAACAAGCAAAAAAATTAGCCTCTCCAAATTTTTGGATGCCAAATTATCATGCAGGCCATTCTGTTTAAGACGCATTGATAGTTTCTTGGCATTTTTAGATGGGTCCGGAGTCGTTTTTTTGAAGAGGCCTATTTACATTTAGATCCATAACTATTTTAAAGTCCCCTGTAAGAAGTACACGCCCCTCACTCATCTTTGAAATATTGCTTTAAGAGTGTTTGGTGCGTATACAGATTCCAGGGTCAAAGTTAAGTGGCTGAAGTATCGGACTACCAAACAACCCTTTGGGTTCACAACTATTTTGGAAGGAGCAAACAGAATATTGTTGCATTTAAGATTGCAATACATGTACATTTGATAGTAGTGGAGGAGAATAACAATTGAGAAAATTGTTTCCTTAAGAGTAGCAAGTAAGAGCATACAAAATGGGTTTCTTGTAAAAACATAACATTGTCTTTTAGTTTCTTAAATTGGGGAAGGAGGGACATGGGAGAGGGTGTGGGACCAGAGATATGTATCTCCTAGCTGCATCTGGTAAACCAGACATCTACTACCAACAAACAAAGAAAATACAAGCAAAATTCTACAGAAGTTAAGTGTGAAGTGGGGGAAGGTAGGCAGATGATTAACTTGTGCAAACGAAGGGATAGGTGATTTAGGGAGTGTGACATGAGATCTATTACGAGGGCAATATTTTAACCAAATTTCCTCAAAAGCGATGAAAGTTAGTGGGAGAGGGGCCAATCTAGACCATAGGTTACAACATCAGGTCAGAACATAGTGATTAAACAAAAAACTTTAGGACCTCAGTTGCATTGTGGAGTGAAATGTTACACAGCATGAGAGATGACAGACATATGAGTAAGACCAATGGTGGACAGACCTGAGACATAAGGTAGAGAAGACCTTGCCCATAAGAATTTACATTCTAATTGGCAAAGGGATGAGAGGACCGTAGGATCAAGGACAGTTTAATTTAGGGTATTGTCTATGTGATGGGACAGTGGTGATGTAATGAGCAAAGTAGAGGTACATAGTAGTTGAGCACTAAGGCACTAAGCGCAAGGTAAAGGTGGAATGGTAGAAAGCTAACTGAAGGATAGAAGGCAGAGATAAGGAAGGATGAGAATGCTTTTTCATGTCCTGAATTGTACTCATGAAGACTGAGTGGGGACCTGGGTTCTCCATTGAGCTGGACTTCGGGTGCCCAGTGAGCTTGACAGGGCACCAGGCCAATGATTTAAAGGAATGGCCACATAGGGTGACTCTGTGAGGTCCAAATGTGCTGGATTAACTGCAGGTGGCATGCAAGGTTTGTGTCATTAGCTGGACCCTGTTCAGAGGTTAGAAATGCATGATAGATAAGTAAGCTGGGTAAGAGTATGATTGTAGGTCACAGGTCTTCAGGAGAGCAACATGGCAAGCAAGAATGTGAATGATGTGCAAGGTTACTCGCCAAAAATATGGATGTCAGACAATAATGCAATCCCACAAGGAACCGAATTCAGGTCTAGTGTAGTGAGCATTAGACTGTTATATTGCCAGAACCAGAAGAATTGGAGAGACAAATCCTGTGTTATAGAGTAGGTAGTTGATTTGAAGAAGCCCCAGTAGTTGAGGAGAAAGGTGCAAAGGCACCAGGTCATTTTAAAACAAGATAGTAGCAATTAGTCTTTCTATGGTATTGGAGCCTATTGGCAGGTGATTTTTGCGCCAAAATTATAGTTATGTATTCTGGACAAATCCCAGTAATTGGATTTGTGAAGGGGGAAAGGTGGATGCTCAATGTTAAGGGATTTGATTTCATGATGACAGGAGCTTAAGGAGTGTGATACATTAGATATGTACAATTTCAACCAGGTATATCTTATTAGATGGTGAAGGCATCAGACTGCAGAGAGAGGGAGTCTTGCCTCCATGGGAGAATTCTGTCTTGAGGACTCCAATGCAAATTTTGGAATAATTTGCCTTGTTGTTGTAATTTGGTGGATATGATCTTGCCATCCTTTTATGACTTGAAGCTGAAATGGCCCATCATAAATAACATTGTCATTGTATAGAATTGCCAGAATGGTTATCTGTTTCAAAGGTGTGGTTATTATGAATAATCCTGCTATCTAATATGACTTTAATTTTGATTATTGCCTATGCTTAATTAGGCCATTAACACTTATGGGAAATATAGAACTTTTAGAGACGAGTAAACTTCCCATGCATGTACATAAATAGTTTTAAGCCATTGTATAACCAACTACAGTACAGATATGAGTGGTATAGTTTTTTGGCCAAAAATGAGATAGACGTTATTTAGGGACTTTTAATTTAGAGGTGTGGTCTGGGTAGATCATTGCTTAAAATGTCTTAATTTTCTAATTGGAAATGTGTGAGTGTTGTTCTTGTCTGAACAGGTATTTTAGTTGAATTATTTAATGGCATCTTTCATTCTGACTCAAGCCATAAAATAGACTGTGTTTTATGTCACATTTTCCCTCCATGTGCAGGAAAACACAGATATGTTCTTTTACCACACCTGTTCAATGTTTGACAAAAGAGGAGCTACAGGAACAGCCATAATCAATGCTGAAAACTATTAATACTAAAGTAATTAATTACATTTTTAATTGCCCGGTAAGGAAGGACAGTTACTTTGTTGAAACGCATCATTAAACAAGCATTGATTTGAGCACTTAAAATCATATAAGTGTGTTAATGTCTTCATATATTAACAGTTTTATCAATTAATATATGTATTTAATCATTGAATTAGTTTAAAAATATCAAGACAATTCATGCCATATTAACACAAAGATCTAAATTACACAATCAATTGAATATATTTTAAGTATTATAATTGATTTAAGAAACATTAAAATATTACAGCTTTTAATTTAAACAATTGGGAACATAGATGAAAATTATGTGATTTACAAAATCATTAAGTTATTTCTATTTTACGGCTGATTTAAAATGAATGTAAAAGATGCCCGGTTGTACAAAGATGCACATTTACACATACGCTTCCTTGTCTGTATTTTGAATTACATGATTCTTAAAATACATCCAGCCTTATTTCTAGCATATAGATTCATCAGGAGCATGTATACACCAAGCATAATTATCAACTTGAAAACTGCACCAACTTGTGTAGGTACAGAATTTATACTTGTCTAGGAAAATATTTGAAACAAACCCAAAATAAGACATACTTTAAAGGAGTGTCCTTAACTTGACATCTATATGACCTTGCTGGGCTGCACTTGCACATGATTGCCTACTCACTTTTGCTAAAGCTATCAATAATACTCCCATATCATCTATCACCACTCTCATTAGAAAGCTGCTACATTTACCAAACCACACTTTTATTTCCACTCAGTACTCCATAAACGTCATAACTGCACATCCCGCAACAGACTCTCTTAAACGCCCACATTTTACATTTACCCATATACTTTTACATTTTATTCATCTACTCTCATTTTTACTTAATAAATATGCTTCTCTTTTTGTCTTGTTACCTTCCACTTACAAATATATGTTTAGTCAATATTCTTTACATAGTTGTTCCACACTTATTAATTTTAGCCACACTCTTTGCACTCTTGTTTCTGTCCATCTATAATCCTATTTATCCAATGAAGTTATTTCACCTAAGCTATTACCTACTCATATAAATGCTACGGACATTCTGACCCACATCTGCCCATTACGCTTTTATTTCAACCCTTTTAATTCTTCCTACTTCTTTCTCAGCATATCCTCAAATAGTTCCTAATTGCACGCCTCCTTTTGAGCCCTCACCCTGCACTAACCCATTGTCTCTCCATGTCTATCCTTTATGCTCTAATCTATACTCTATCTTCACCTCCAGTCTCCCTCTTCATTTAACTCTCTTCCTTCCATCTCAAATTCCCCTTCCATACTTTACCCATCCCTGGAAAGCATATTTGCACTGTAACTACAACTGAAATGTTTCTGTTCAGCAATCCCTTTGACTGTAGGTACAGATTATTAAAAAAGTGTTTACCATCAAAATTCCCAGTGTTTAAACCCTCAACAAGCAAGTATGTCCCTGTTTTTCTCTTGCCATAAATTTCTCCTTACTTTCCGACCCGGTACCAAGAACTGCATGGTGGATGCTTTGTTCAGCCCTTTGACCCTGCTGATCAAGAACCTTCCTCTGAAGGTCATCCCATTGTGGACCCCAGCTGTGTTGTGGAAGTTACTACTACTTCTCTATAACAAATGTACCCCCCAGGAATGCTTTTGTTACTCCCGTTTCGTTTGACATGCAGGGGTTAAAACTCAAGAGCTGATTTACTAAGATTATTGATGACTCACACTCCCTGGATGAGCAAGAGTTTGTTGTCCACTGTTCCATCTATGCTCAATATAAAGCTCTTCGTCAGAAACCGTTTGGTTTTTTACTTCAATTACCGGTTCCAACAAGCTTTGGTGATATATATCTATAGACTATTGCAGATTTACCTTCTAGAAAGGGAGTCAATACCATCTGAGTTGATGAGTTCTCAATTCTTCATTGCCTTGAAGGTAATCCCTCTGTCTGCACAATAGCAAACTTCTTAAACAAGGTAAACTATTACTTTGCATGTCTGTCCTCAAGAAATAATTTTCAATTGGAGGTGTAAATCTGGATCTCGAGACTTTTCTAAGAATTTACATTGCAGCTAACAAATGGATAGGTCTGCTACCTTAGGTTGAGATTTCTCATCCAAATCATACTCACAGGTCTTCCAAAATGTCCCCTTTTTCATCTAATATGGCTGTTGTCCTCCTCTTCCCATGCTTTCCTCTATTCCCAATCCAGAGGTTCCCATTGTAGATTCTCTTATACAGAAGTTTTCCAGGATCTGGATCAAAGTTAAAGAAGACTTAACTAAGACTTGTCTCTGTTACAATTTTATCAGAAAAGAAAAGGAGTGCGGTTCCTAAACTATTCCTGATAGATAAACAAACTATTGTAATCCACTCTGAATTCTCATCTCTGACGGCCAAGCATGAAGTTTATTTCACGTTATGTTGGGCCTTTAGAGATTCTTCAAAATAGGAATATGGTCGGACCGATTCATCAAGGCACATTTTTAGCTGTATCTCTTGCTCCAGCTACAGGGTAAGTCTGAGTCCTGATCACTAAGGATGACAGTCTTATATGCATGCTATGACATGTGTTTGCAATCAGGAGCAATGGTAAAAATGTATTTTATGTTCAGTAGACATTAACAGCATCCAACTAAATATATCTCATGGGGAAAAAAATAATAATAATTTACTGTTAGATCATTAATGCCTTTATTTTTAACTGGTGAGATTAATTATATATTTTATTTTGTGCGTTCTTTTGCAAATTTATACTCCACATAGGTTTTGGACATATGGTGCAATGTCTTATGTAGAAGAACACAGCATATCTACACACAAATTCAACAGAGCATGTTTCTTGGGGTCCATGCCTTGATGAATTCGAGCATGCACAAATCCAAAATACTTGCATTTTAAACCAGACACAGGTTGCGCTCAGTATTCTTGCCTTGATGAATCAGACCCGATAGCTTTAAAGTAAGAGTTAGAACTTTACAAACCTACCAGCATTGAAGCCCAAAATATCCCTGGTGATATCTGTCACGGTTAAATACAGGAATACAGCTAGGAGCCACGAATATGGTGAAAACACTCTGTTTATTTGCAGAAATGTACAAATAGCAGGTAATCAAGTTTGTAGTAAATACCAGGTGCAAAGCTGATGCAGGAAGCAGGAGGTAATATGAATTTGCAGAAACCACCAGGTACACAGCTAATGCATGGAAGCAGGAGGTATGGACAGATCCCAAGCAGCAAGTAGGCAGAAGCATATCAGAAGGCAGGAACAAGTAACAACAGGATGTGACAACAATAACCAGCAAAGAATGCTGGGAGAGACAAGTATAAGAAGGACACACCCAGGTGCAAGGAATAATTAGTGAATAGGAGGGTTAACTCCTAAAGCACAAGAAGCAGGCACAATTGCAGCACCTCTGGTTATCAGAGGTACTGCTGCTAACACATAAAATGAAACACAAATAATAAAGTCCAAAACTCCAGGAGACAGGAGCTGCCAATACAAAGCAGCAAGCTGTAAGCAGATCGGTACAATATCTTGGGGTTTGCTAGACTCCGTGCCATGGTTACTGCCAACGTTATCCCAAGTTGGCAATAGAAGAATCTACTTAAATCCAGGGATGAGCGGGCTCGGATTATTGCAATCCGAACAGCCCCGAACAGTGCGGATCCGAGCCTGATCCGAGCACTCTTCGCGTATTCCCGCCGATGGCCACAATGAAAACGAGGCTTTGATGTCCTAATCCCGCCATCGGATCTCGCGAGATCCGGATTCACAAAGAAGGTGATTTGAAATCTGCAGTGGTGGAAGGCACTCTGGAAAGCAGAATTTATTTTACAGATCACGAGTATATAGTAGAGGTGAGCACTGTTGCATTACTTTGGGGGCAGATTCTTAGTATTATCAGTATTGGACAGTAGGTGTGTGCAGAGGGTCTTCTCAGCTCTTCCACTGTATAGGATTTATAGAGCATACATATTTATTATTGTAATGGACATATCTGAGGAAGCCTTCACTTACATATACCTATGATGACTATGCAATGCAGGCAGGTAAAATCAGTGTTAGGAGTTGGAAATTCCTTTACAAGCTGAAGCCACAATACATTGTGCTAAGTAATCTGACACAGGGCAAACCGTGTGCAATGCACATCATGTCATTATCTTGGTATACATCGCTGCCTGTAGCTCTGTATATGATTCTACCAATCTGTACAGAAGAGTCCTGCAGAGCAAGTGATGCAAGATAAATACGCACCACCTACCTAGATCTGCATCAAAGGGCAAAACACATAGTGGACATATTAATGTAAAGACTTCAGCTATTTCAGGTACATGGTCCCAGCTTTGTTGTGCACAACCTCTGCTGTATATTAATGGCAAATAATGGGTTTACTTGCTTTCTAAAATCTGCACAATGTCTCCTCTTTTGATTTATTAGTTGTATTAGAGACAGTATATGAGGAAAGAGTGACTCGATGCACATTGGAGGGTACATAGTTGTCAAGATGCACATAGACCAGTGATGGCTAACCTGTGACACTCCAGGTGTTGTGAAACTACAAATCCCAGCATGCTCTGCCAGCTATCAGCTAGTTATCTACTGGCAAAGCATGCTGGGGCTTGTAGTTTCGCAACCTTTTGGCCTAAAAACAATATTGTGAGGTGTGAGGTGTTCAGAATAGACTGGAAATGAGTGGAAATGAATGTTATTGAGGTTAATAATAGCGTAGGAGTGAAAAAAAAAATCAAAAATCTGGATTTTAGCACTTTTTATGCTTTTTTTTTAAAAAAATCAGAACCCAAAACCCAAAATCAGAACCAAAACCTTGAGTGGGGTGTTTTGGCAAAACCCATTCGAACCCAAAACCTGAAGGTAATCAGAACCCAAAACACGAAAAGTGGCCGGTGCACACCCCTACTTAAATCTGTAGTAACCATGAAAGACTCACTTTGAGAGGGTCTGAGCTGGTATATACAACATCCACCTTAATCCTCAGACAGCCCAGGCTTTTGGTTTCAGAACCAGTATCGCTAATATCTTTGACCATATGGTGTTTATCCTGATCTACTATCCTGCAAGCAGCATGTAGGGCAGTAAGGTGGCTAAGTGGTTAGCACTTCTGCCTTACAGCACTGGGGTAATGAATTCAATTCCAGACAATGGCCTTATCTATGAGGAGTTTATATGTTCTCCCTGTGTTTGCGTAGTTTTCCTCCGGGTGCTCCAGTTTTCTCCCACACGCCAAAAACATACTGGTAGGTTAATTGGCTGCTAACAAATTGACCCTTGTCTGTGTCTCTGTCTGTGTCTGTCTGTCTGTGTCTGTGTCTGTCTGTCTGTCTGTCTGTGTGTGTTAGGCAATTTAGACTGTAAGCCCCAATGGGGCAGGGACTGATGTGAGTGAGTTCTCTGTACAGCGCTGTGGAATCAGTGGTGCTATATAAATAAATGGTAATAATAATAAATAATAATGTAGGAAAACAACCAAGCTACCTCAGACCTATCCTCTGGGGCTGCCCAACAACCACATGGCTCACCTTCTGACTCGGCATATGAGACACTAATATACTCAAAATGTTCACTTCTCGCACACCTGTACCTCTCTTTACCACTGCTTGAATCTAGTCAGCACAAGCCTCAATTAAAACCATTCCTACCAGAGAGACAGCAGCCATTCAGCCTCAGATTGATTAAGTCCTATTTGGGTTGCCCCCAAGATGCTTCCACACCTCTACGAACCCTGGTTGATCGGCCAGTGGGGGGGGGGGTGTTGACAGAGCTCTACTCTAAAGAAACTAAGGTTACTGACATGATATGAGACTGGCCCAGGGGGCAGATGCCCCCTTGCCCCCCAGCTCAGCCTGCCCCTGCATGGCAGCTAGCTGAGATGAAGAGACAGTGTGAGCCATCGCAAGTAGTACACTGGCTCATAACATTGAGCCTGCATTACTCTCTGATACTCAACTTGCACTATTGCAGTTTGTGAAGATTGCAACCTAAAATTGGTACAGTTCTCCATGCTCCCCCTGATGCAGACTCCAACGTCAGAGCATTGGGCAAGGTTCTTGTGCCCTTTTATCCTCTGGCATTAGTGAGGCACATGTGCTTTTTTTTTATCGGCAGCTCAAACCCTTGGGGTTTGTTTCTTTCCTGCATGTGATTTGACTTTTCTCACTGATACTCTCTTGGGGTTTTTCAACAGTCCAGACGACCCCCCTATGTTTCCTCTCCCTGTCTTTCTTATCCTAGAAAGTAAGCTAGGAACAAGAAAGTTTAGAAGTAAATGTATTTATTTATAAGTGGCGATAAGTGGCATACATTTTATTTGATCTTATTAATTACTGGGACATAAAGCAATTTGCTGCTTATCCACTATTTTTGTCAAAATTACCTACAAAACCTATGACATTTTAGATATTCTAAGGAGGCATCTTTTTACACAACTCTTTTAAACATTCGCTTTGTACCACTTAACCTCGAGACAGAGAGTCCCAGCTGTGAAGCTAACCCATTTGTGAAAGATAAACTATTCCTTTGTTTGAATGGGTTCTGTACCACCCAACTGTTGACCACCACACGCAATAGCACACAAATCCATAGTAATAGCTAAATCCCTACAGTTATGTTATGAAAACCCACTGTATTATATTACAAATATAGACAACCCATCTATTTATGCTTTCTCTCAGTTCTCAGAGACACAGATGTGGAAGCTAAATAATTAGATGAAGTAAACTAAATTGATTAGTATTGTTTTACCATGCGATTGCGATTAGTATGCCACGTATAATGATGCAATCACACGGATTAATAACACACACATTTATATTCACACTAACAATTGTAAATAGTACACATTTATTAAGGTTCCAATCCACATTTATTTATTAGTAAAATGTATTAGAGATTATTTATACATAGATACAACTACATTACAGGTATCAACGGCTCAGGATATAGGAAGTGTTTAGTGTTATTTTGATCTGCACATTGCCATCAGGAATCTCCGCTACTATTGGTGAAGCGACCGCTTCCTGCGATCGCTAATTATGAAAGATAAATAATTAATTCTCAAAATGATAAATGATGATGATATTGTGTTTGGAATCCAAATAGGTTGGTTAAACTGGATTAGGTTGGTTCCCTTAGGCACATTTGCTCAGCTGTTGGAGTGAGCTGGCCTCCTTTGAACTGAGTTATGATTTGCATTGTACTGCATTGACCTGACCCCTGGACCATTGAAGAAAGACCTTAGATTATCTATGTGTACATTGTGACATCATCACTGTTGTTTTTATTAACTGAAACTGCATATAAGATAGTTGGGTCAGTGTTAGCGCTCTCTCTTCCTGACTACCGACTGAAGGCTGGACATGGACCTGGGCCCAGGGAGCACTGGCGCAATGTAAATGTACTTTAAATTTGGGGGTTCATCGAGTGACACCACATTTCTCAAGGATTCACAAATCCTACAGATTTTGGTTTACCAACAATGGGTGGGAGACGCGTCATATATAGGTAAGAACACAAATAGTTCTATGCCTTTATAATATCCAGTGTTTCCAAATTGAATATCCGATTTCTGTAATCTGAGAGGTGCTGGTGAGGACTTAGGGACAAAGAAAAAGAAACTGTTTCTTTTGCATGTCATTTTGAGATTTAAATGTGGCTTGTTTTCTTAGTGTGCACATGTTTCCTTGTGTTGCCACATGTTTAAATGGTTGTATTGATAGATAGTCCTGTTGTATTTTATAGTGAAAAAATTCTTAAAACCTCTGAGAAGCTATTACCAACACTTGGGAAAATATTTTTCTTTACAATTTTATGTGAAATTGTGAATTGTGTCATTGTGAACGTATAACTGTTGAGAATAAAGGCAGTATATGGTGGATAAAGGTAGTATACAGTGAAATAAAGGTAGTATACGATGAATAAAGGTAATATACAGTGAATAGGTAGTATACAAGGTATACAGTGAAAATAGGTAGTCCCAATTACAATCGTAGAGCCTACAGATAGCTTAGTATCTGTAAGCTGTGCAATCGGACCACATGATTGTGGCAATTGTAGACGCTGAGAGGAATTTCGCTGGAGAGGCTGGGTATTCTTCAATATTCACTTCTCTCAGTTCTGAAGTACTCAACAGGCACTTTTGCTGGAAAGGCGGGGTATTGCCACATTGATATTTCCATTGTTTTTCCAGTTAAGTGACTGTGTTATGGGTCCTCGCTGTGTATGCTTATCATTGCATGAATTGTTAAGTTGTACCCAGTTGAGAAGAAGTGAGTGGATGCAGCTACAGAATTCGTCCATGGCCACTAAAAATCTTTTGCAGCAGTTTTGTACTGTGAAGCGTCGAGGATTCTGTTTCCATATGGGTGCTAAACAATGAATGTGTGAGAGGGTCAATGTATAGGATAAGCAAGGTCTGAAAGGTTCAGCGAGGTATGAGTAAGAGTGTAGGAAATAAGGTAAGTATGCAATGGTGTACTGTGAAGGTAAGTATGCAATAGCATTCTGTAATAAGTTGGTCAAAATGAGCGATGAATGTGCGAAACCTTTCCTCAAAGTGGTAGTTTTGATCTGGAGGTAGTGAGTTTCTTTAGAGATAAAAATGTTGTTAAAACTGAGAATTAAACTGTTTAAAACTGTGTCAACGGGAAGGGAGCATGTGGCAGGATAGCGCATGCGCAGTAGGAAGTAGGGTTGCGAAGCAAAGAGAAGCGAGCGAAAGTGTGTGGGGAAACTATAAACTGATATAAGAAAAAAAACTTATAAAAGTAACAAATGTAACTTATAAAGTATTTTAAGTGTGTAACTTTTCAGAGGACGATGAGTAACTTATATGCATTTTTCTTTTATGTTTTGTTTCTGTTTATTTGTTTGTGGCAAAGCCCTGCAATGGAAGGGGCATTGATTTAATCGAGAAATGAGCCATGCAATAGAAATACCGTAAGTGCCACATAGGCAAGACAAAGAGGTATATTTACTAAACTGCGGGTTTGAAAAAGTGGAGATGTTCTGATAGCAACCAATCAGATTCTAGTTATCATTTATTTAGTATATTCAGCAAAATGACAGCTAGAATCTGACTGGTTGCTATAGTCAACATCTCCACTTTTTCAGACTAGCAGTTTAGTAAATATACCCCAAAGGGCATTAATTGAATCTAGTGAGACCAGTTTTTTCAAACACTCTAGAGAGAGGCTTCTGTGCCATTCATTGGCAAGCCCAATATGTAAACTCAATAACAAAAGTGACATTAACCACCTTACGTTTATAATAACTAAAGTACAGCCAGGAAAAAGTAGTGTGCCATGTATTAATATTAGTGCAAGAAGTTTGTTGTGTCCCTGTAATGGCTTAGTTTCACAAATCCTAAAGGAAAAATAAGGTTTCACATGTATGTAATATTAGTAGGTGAGAGATATCCATTGTGTAGAGACAATGTTTTTTAGCTAATTGACCCTGGTTGCAATGAGGCTTTAGATTTAGAACAATACAAAAGACTAGAGATAACAGTTGTTAGGGAATGATTTACATAAGAAACATTTTCTGCCATTGAATGAATACAGTCTGAGGTTTTGTTTTTATTGTTGTTTTGTTGTTGGTTGATGATAAAGACCGAAAGTAAAGAAATGAAAATGTTTTGTTTGTTTTCTGATACTAATTAAACTTTGGTTATTTTCTCTTCTTTAGAGAAGGACAGCAAAGGGAAAATATATTTTTTAACTATGGTGATTGCAGGAGAAATGCTAAATTTTTCCCTTAAAAACAAGGTAACATTAGGTCATTCTAACACTCTTTTTTTCTAGTTGCGGTGGCTCATGATAACCTTTTTGGCTGAGATTTAATATTTAAAATTAAGTGTGTAATATACTCTGCTTCTAATGGTATTTTTTTTAAGTACGTATTCCAGGAAGACACACATGGGAGATACAGAGTATGTGTTACAAGGGCTAATTCTGCATTTAACTGTTATAGCCACAACTCCATCACAGGTTGTAGAATTATTGCTATCAGAGATACCGCATTCCTTATGAACTAATGATGGACAAAACTGGATTGGATGGGTAATGTAACTCCCTGTTAGGTTTAAAAAGAATGGAGGAAGGGTCATAGATTAATTAAGATTTGAGGGGATTATTTAAATAAATGAGAGCCAATTTCCCATAGTGCCCAATCCAGCTGTCATCTTGCTGTAAATCTCCTTTTCTGCTTTCCTGCTTTCCTGTTTTTCTGCAAATTATTTCATTATTATTATTATTTGCTGTCTTATTTGCCATTCTTTAAAGTTCTAACTGTCTATAACTCAGTCTTTTCTTATAAAGAGATACAAAAACTTAGACACTGTCCCAAAGATTTATAGGCAACCTCAATTTTAGAACACAAGCCCGGTGTGACTGTTTTCAATCTTTCCAACCAAATAAGGGGTGCAGTATGAAAAATAGTAATGCTGTGTCCTGATTTGTTTATATCATCAGTGTTTAATACTAAATACTTGTTTATTTATTTCTCTGTAACAGGACACGAGGTTGCAAAAGGATGGATTACAGCCATGTCAGGTCAGACAAAGGTCCAATACACATGTCTCCTGAGCAAGGTGTACCAAGTGTGCCTCTAGATACATAAATGGTGGAAGGAGAAGAGGAGACTAACTGAAGGTGAGTTAGGCAGACATATAGATACGCATGACTGTGTGGAACATTTGAATAAGACTTTTTCCACCAGACCAGACATAAGTGACACCCCTTAGAAAATGTAAAATTTTCATGTTTTATACCTGCATAGACAGACAGACATGTACTGGATATTGTTATAAATGATGAAGGTGCTATAAAAACTGACCCCTTTGCCCTACTCACTTAGCCAAGTAGCTGAACTTGTGCGATCAAAAAAGGTATGTGAGTTGGCAAAGGGTAAATTAATTGATATACACTGGTTTTAAGTATGTTTCTAGGATAGTGGGTGACGTTGAGTTGAGGAACAAGAACTTTTGTAACAATGGCAGGACAAGAGTAGTGCACTCACATTACATAAAGAACTTGTGACAGCGACACAGTTACCAAATGAAGTAGCTGTTATTTAATGTAAAGCCTACACAAATGAATAGGATACAATATTACGTGACAATAACAGGGCAGACGAAGCTGTCAAGCGGGCAGCAGGTTTAAATATGACAACTGACAAAACAATATTTTTTTGTTTTTTTCTAAATTGTAAACACACAAGAATTAAGTAAAATGCAAGATTTGTGTTCCCAACAGAAAAAGGCAGTCTGGAAGGCGAAGGGATGTGGTCAGGAGTCCTCTGGACTCTGTAGAGATGGACGAGGTAGGCCTGTAGCTCCTAGAGCGTATCTTTCAGGTCTAGGTGAGGCAGCACATGACTCATCTGGGTAAAGAAGGTATGTGCAAGCTGGTAAGAGAGCACTGGTATGCACCAGACTTTTCTTCTCAAGCTGGTAAAAAGGCAATGTCCTGTCTTACTTGATTGAGAAAAAATGTTGGAAAGACAAGAGAGCCATCCCATACCCCTCCTACAGATGATCTTTTTCCAGGCCAAGCAAATCAAATTAATCCAATTGCCACCTTGCAGGATTTTCAAGTATATGCTGGTCTACTAATGTAATCTATATCTGCGTACAGGTTCATGCAAAGGTTTCTTATATTGTTGTAATACTCAGGATTTTTGTTAGTAGATATGGTATCCCTAGATCTGTAGAAAGTTATAGGGATATTCATTTTACTGGTCATAGCTTTTAGATAATGAGTACAATGTATCGGCATTGATAATAAGTACATACTCTTTATCAGCCACTAGCTAGTGGGAAAATAGAGTAAGCGGTACTATCTAGAATGAATAGAGTGATATTTGAAACTAGATTGGAGTGGCCAGAAGCTTTGGCCACTAGTCCTCCACACTATCAGAATCACTCCTAAACCGCCTTTTAGCCTCTCACTTTTTGAAATACATTTGACAAGCAACCTCACTTGACGTTAGATTCACAAAATGAGTTTGTAATGGAGAATGTTGTTTTGTAAATTTGTTTAATGTCTTGTAAAGAAAAGCAAATAGTAAGACAGCAACAAAGGATGTTCGAAACACTGTCTCCTGATGTGATGTACAGTACATTAACTGTCATGATGTTGGACTGGGAGAATATGTTGCAGACTGTAATTTTCTACGCTCAAATTGTTTGACAGACAGGTACCAAGTGTTGATGACCAACATCACATCCCTGGGAGTAGCAGAGAGACACTTGGACCCATTCCACTCACTGCAGAAGAGTCAACAACCCGGAGAAGGTTCAAATTACAGCCAAGGATGACACTCTTGAATCTGAGCTAGGAGACCTAAAATCGCAGTTAATAATACCTGAGCCAAAAGACTTTGCAAAGACTGTGGAGCAGCAGTTTTACTGTTTTCCCTTTCCAGTGTTTCTCTCTTCCTTATTCTCTTTCCAGGACATTCAATTCTTTCATTCGTAATCAGGTGATGAACAATGATTCAGGTAGTGATACTGAGGGTGTGGGGGTGAAGGAGAAGTTGTTAACACAATCAGTCCAGCCAATTACACTATTCAATTCGGGGGTAAAGAAATGTTTTGCTAACCTTGGAGCTTAAAGACAGTGTGAAGGGCTATTGTCTGATGAATATTGTATCCATGAGAATGATTATCATTCTTTGGTGGGTAAGGTTTTAGACCAAACTGAATGCTGGGTGTGCTCTAACATGCCTCAGAGACTAAATTATATAGGACTAGATCCCTTTCCACTAAATATTTCTGAAGTACTCAAATTGTGGGATGGGAGGCCAGTAGAGAGAAGCGAATACAGCTAGGTCCGTTAGTTTGAAGATATCCAATATTTAGCAGACCGATCACTGTTTCACATACAATGAAACTTGAGTATTTCGAGACTGGACAGAATGAACAAACAATAGCCCGCCCCAGAAATGTTGATGAAAAACTCATTGATATTATTAGAGTGTATTTAACTACAAAGGTTGAAGGAGATCATATATAAGATTATGTTAACAGATGTAGGATGGTGTTATATGTGAAAATTTATTGTTTAAATGTCATATAAGCTAAAACATGCCTCGGACAGAAGGACATGCTAGGCATGAGGAACTTTACTAGAATATTAAGTATTGATGTAACATATTTTATTGTACCTTGTATTCTTCCAAATAATGTATTACATATGTGGGTGAAGGGCATTCAAAAGGTTGACTCCGAGCACCAAAGGTGCAATGAATTATGACTCTCATTTATGGCAACCTGACTGATATCCACAGAGAGTGTAATTGTACTAAGGGAGACATGCATTATAGAGAATGAAACATACTACTGAGATCCTGCATAAAAAAGTTTTAGTTTTGTAAACTATCAAAGGGTGGCCAGTGGAAGTAAAAAAAATGGATGAAGTAAGCTAAATTAATTAATATTGTTTAACCGTACAATTGCAATTGGTACACCGTGTGTAATGATGCAATCACACGGATTAATAATACACACATTTACATACGTACTTACACTTGTAAATAATACACATTTATTAAGGTTCCAATCAATTTATATATTTATTAATAAAATGTATTAGAGATTATTTATACATAGATAAAACTACATTAAAGGTATCTAAGGCTCAGGATATAAGAAATGTATCATGTTTAGGGGTAAATGTATCAAGCTGAGAGTTTTCCGGCGGGTTTGAAAAGTGGAGATGTTGCTTATAGCAACCAGTAAGATTCTAGTTATCATTTTGTATAATGTGCTAAATAAATTATAGCTAGAAGCTGATTGGTTTTTCAAACCCGACAGGAAAACTCTCAGCTTGATACATTTACCCCTTAGTGTCATTTTGATCTGCACATTACCATCAGGAATCCGCTACTAATGGTGAAACAATCGCTTCCTGCGATCGCTAGTTATAAAGGATTAATGCTCAAAATGATATTGTGTTTGGAATGCAAATTAGTTGGTTTAAACTGGATTAGGTCAGTTCCCTTAGGCACATGTGCTCAGCTGTTGGAGTGAGCTGGCCCCCGATTTATCAAAGTAATCCTTTGAACTGACCTATGATTTGTATTGTACTGGACTGACCAATGAAGAAAGACCTTAGTTTATCTTCATGTACATTGTGACATCATCACTGTTTTTTTTGTTAACTGAAGTTGCATATAAGCTCCCTGGGACAGTGTTAGATCTCTCTCTCTTCCTGACTACTGACTGAGGGCTGAAACTAAACCTGAGCCCAGGGAGTGCTGGCGCAATGTAATGTACTCTGTTTATACTTTACAGTTTATTGTTATGCCTTATATGCATCATCATGGAGTGCTGTAAATCCTGCTATATTTTGCTATTAAATCTCTTTTGCTATTAATCTCTTATATCTTTGTGTGTTGTGACCACAATAATCACAATAGACAATGTTTATTGGTAGCAACAAAATGAACATTACACAGACAAACATAGAGGACAAACTAATTTATACAGTACATATAATGCTTATAGTTTACCAGGAAGGTGTTATAAGATGTTATTAAACCACTCTCAGCAGTGAGTACAGTATAAATCCCAGTAATGTGTTATCCTATCAGGGGCACACGGAGGATTGTCGATGGGGGGGGGGGGGGTTTCTAAAGTGTGCAGCAATCTGGCTGGCTAAAATTAGTGACAGAGGAGTGGCATTAATATATAGCACATACATCACTTTCACCAAATATCTCCGCTGAAGTGCAGTTGGAGGATACAAAATGAGTCCTATAAACATAATAAGTAAGACTCAATCTCTGCCAAGTCTGAGATGGTGCAAAAACAAATATATCTTATTTCAATAATCTTGCTATACAAATTGAAAATTTTTTTGCACTGGTTCCCAAAACTAGACACAACATTCAATAACAGTGGTCATATTTGTCAGTGATGACAAATTATATCATCACCCTCATCACCATACTCATCAAATTTGTCTCCATCAATTACATTTTCATTTGAAAATAGAAGATATTCTAAGTAGGTGTAGGCGATTTGTGAGACACATTGGAGAGGGGCAGCAGCAACGCATTGGAGTGGGACAGTAGCAATGCAATTTCAAGGGTCAGCAGCAATATATTGGAGAGAGTCAGCAACTAATACAATGGAGAATGTCAGCAGAAACACACTGGAGAGGGTCAGCAGCCAGTACTTTGGAAATGGTCAGCAGCAAATACATTGGAGAGGGACAGCAGCTATACAATAGAAAAGATTAGCAGCAAATATATTGTAGAGTGACAGCAGAGGCAGTATCAGAGCTCATTAGACAGACATCATCAGCATCAGTAGACATTATTTAGCAGATGATGAGAGGATAAGGGTACAATGTTAAATGGTGCAAGATGGCATTGTCCTTGGGGCCACCCACCCCAGTGTGATATATGTGTTTGACAGTTACAGCATTGACATAATAAGATTAATGGGCAGCCAAATAGACAGGGCTGTAAAGTCGACAATATAATTACATTGACAGTATTATTAGGACAACAATTGAAATCTAGCCAGCATTTATTTGTTTGACAATTCAAATATAGAAATCATTTTCCCTAACCCTATACCTGTCCCTATCCCTATCCCTGACCCTGTCCCTAACCCTGCCCCTAACCCTATCCCTGTCCCTAACTCTGTCCCTATCCCTTCCCCTAACCCTGTACCTATCCCTAACCATGTCCTTAACCATATCCCTAGCACTCTCTCTAATCCTATAAAAATATAGTCTATATTTGAATTGTCCACCTAATCATACAGTCCACCATGTGATTTGGCTACCTAATAATACTGTTGACACCTGAATTCTCTTACTTTATGAATGTCGAATAAATGAATGTATAGCTGTTGAACGCATAAAATTTTTACTGTTACACAAGCTGATCGACCAAGGGCAAAATGTAAAATAGTGCAAGATGGAATTGTCTTTAGGCCCACACTTCCACCCATATATTAAAAAGGACATGCACAAAGTTTAACAAAGCAAGCACTTCAGCGACAATGGATGCCACATTTGTAGCTGAAGTGCCCCCACAAAGGAGAACATTTTGGTTGTTGAACTGGACAGAATAGATAGCAATTTTATTATTTTTAACAAATTACTAATGGACATTTAGCTAACAGTGATCATCTTCCTCTATGTTGACAGTGTCATCATCACACAATACTAATTCATCCCCACTGGAAACTACATATCCTGTTGACAATTGGCAGCAAGAAGGGTATTCCTCATAGAATTATAGTTCATTTTGATGAACTTAAGTTTTTCTACACACGAGAAATATTCTCTTCCAACGATTACTCACAATGTTCCTGGCTGCTCTAAACACTCTTTACTTGAACTGATTGGAGGGTGGGCAGCTTAAGTACACCATAGCTTGTTTGAACAAGGGGCTTCAAATTACCTTTTTTCTGTACCAGAATTTAAAGAGATTGTCTGAGATGCTAAGTTTTACGTTATCATTAAAGTAATCCTCCACCATTCTACTAAGACAAGGTGTATCCAATTGAGACACGCTAGAGGTGTCAATATATTTGAGAATTTTTTTTAAGCCTAGCCAGATGTCATAAACATTCACATTGGTGTACTGCTGTATTGTTAACTTATCATCAGTGTAACAATCAGCAAAAGGAAGTTTTTCCTAGCAGTAGCATTTGAAGTAGAAGCTGAAGCAGGAAAGGATTCACGTGCAACTTGAGCCAACACTTTGCTCACAAGGAGCTGTTTACATCTGTGAAGATTTGTGTCATTTGGAAAGAAAGACATTACATATTACGTAAACCTGGGATCTCGAGCAAGGTTGCCAAAATGTAGTGATCCAATTTAAAGATGCAGAAAACTCATGGGTCCTGGCATTCACAAGGTGGAATGCTTTGCAATCCTTTATCTTCTCCAGCTGCTTTTCCAGTAGTTTCATTAGGAGTATAAATTTACTCAGAGTGGCAGTGTTTGAACTCAATTAATTTGTTACAATTTCAAAGGGTTTCAGTAGTGTGCATAAAACAGTAAAGATTCTCCAATGTGATGGAGTAAGGTAACATGTCACCCCTCTCCCTATCTCATGGTTTGATGAGTAGGTCTTGAAGTTTATTGTGTGTGCGAATTATGGTATGTGTTGATATCAGTCTGTCCCTGATGTAATTCCTGGAGAGAAGTAGCTTCTTTGCTGGCCTTCTTGACACCAGGCCATCCTCCAAAAGTCGTCGCCTCACTGTGCGTGCAGATGTACTCACACCTGAATGCTGCCATTTCTGAGCAAGCTCTGCACTGGTGGTGCCACGATCCCGCAGCTGAATCAACTTTAGGAGATGGCCCTGACGCCTACTGAATGTTCTTGGGTGCTCTAAAGCCTTCTTCACAACTATTGAACCTTTCTCCTTGAAGTTCTTCATGATTCGATAAATGGTTGATTTAGGTGCAATCTTACAAGCAGCAATATCCTTGCCTGTGAAGCCCTTTTTGTGCAAAACAACGATGACTGCATGTGTTTCCTTGCAGGAAAACCATGGTTAACAGAGAAAGAACAATGATTTCAAGCACCACCCTCCTTTTAAATCTTCCAGCCTGTTAATCTAACTCAATCAGCATGACAGAGTGATCTCCAGTGTCCTTGTCAACACTTTCACCTGTGTTAACGGAAGAATCAATGACATGGGGGTAAATGTATTATGCTCCGGTTTTTTCATCTCGAGGGAGATCGGTACTTTGCATGTAAAATTTAAAGCGGTGCTGGCTTGTAAAGGCAAGTTTGCCTTTACAAGCCAGTGCCGCTTTAAATTTTACATGCAAAGTCGCCGATCTCCCGCGAGATGAAAAAACCGGAGCATAATACATTTACCCCTTGATGTGAGTTGGTATTTTGTGGCAGGGCTGAAATGCAGTGGAAATGTTGTTTTTGGGACATGGCAAAGAGGAAATTTGAAATTAATTGCAATTCATCTGATCAGTCTTCATGACGATCTGGAGTATATGCCAATTGCCATAATAAAAACTGAGGCAGCAGACTTTATGAAAAATAATGCTTGTGTCATTCTAAAAACTTTTGACCATGACTGTATGCATTAATAATAACTAGTAGCCACTACTCCATCTAAACTCTCTGATAGATTGAAATTAAAACCAATTGAGCAGCAAACTAAACTTGCTGACTGGTCTCTACAGAACTGCTTTACAATAATCACAATAACAATAACTATTATATTGTTTTCTCTGTCCCCCTTTCTCATTGAATGCAGTGGCGCACGCAGGTGAGGTTTCTGGGTCTCCAGAAACCACCCAACCCCCTCCGCTAGCTAAGTGCCCACCATAGCGGCATTGTACGCTTCTTTGACAGCGCCGCGGCTGCTGCATAGTACAGTGCTGCCGAAACGGCAGCAGCTCTCTCGCGTGTTTTGGTTTTGTTTGTTTTTTTTGGGTCAGGGGGGAACCCCCCCTTTCCCCTGACAATCCTGCGTGCGCCCCTGGAATGCTATATTCAGAGCAGAGCTCTGCAGCTACCATCCTCCATACACGCTGCCTATTTTAAAATGGCACAGGAGAAAAAGAGGGAGGGCTATATACAGAAGAAATTCTAGTTTGGCATCAATAGAGACACAGGAGGTCCTGCCAGTCCTCATAGCAATTGAATAGTAAACTCTCTGCCTCAGTGTAAGCCAAGCTAATAAGGTGTTATGTTGTGCTGTATATAGAAAAGACATTCTGTTTACTAATTAATTAAATAAGACAGGGCTTATAAAAATGCATGGAGGGGTGTCAGTGTGTGTGATCTGGTTGTGAGGCCGGAAGTTTGAAACTTTGTCTCCAAATCCCAGAAATTCAGTGAGGTGCCAGTTTGGAGTGACAGATTGAAGAGGTCATTCTCTGTTCTGAGCAATCTCAATATCATTGAACATTGTTAGGAACTAGCGTTGTTTGGGATTTTACTTACTATATTGGGACTTTACCATAGTGCTACCATCCAGGGACTATGTTCCTTGTTGGACTATTGTTACCCCCCTGGAAAAGAGAGCATTACCTTTTAAAGAATGTAACAATTCAATTGCCATACATTGCTCCTTTATAAAACCTATTAAAATATAATTGTATCTTCACCTTTGGTCGGTTTCAGTGATCTAAGAACCCCATATCCTCACAATTGGATTGATGGATTTCTGTTAAAAAATGAAAATGGTGTACTTTACTTTTAAATACTAAGTGAGCCTGGGAAAACAGGCAACAAAAAGTACAATGAATAGCCGATTCTCCAGTTTTAGTGAGATATTAGTCCAAAGTCAGGGATCAAGAGCCTGAGACATAACAGTACAAAGCCAGAAGACAAGAGTTCTCAGCTCACCATTTCATAGGGGAAGTTGGTTACCAGTCAATGACATATGAGGGCAGAAAATATTTGCAATGAATATGCAAAAATGGGGAAAAAACACAATGCAGGTGAGGCCTGTGAAGCCTGGCAAGGACTCACTGTCATAACTACAGACCAATTGCGCTCCTAAATACCGATCTTAAAGCTGTTTGCTAAGCTGATCACCAATAGATTGCATCCCATCCTGCCAAGCCTACTTAACCAGGACTAGGTTGGATTTGTTTTGGGCAGACAAGCCCCAGACAACACACACCAGGTCCTCAATCTATTATCAGCCCATATGACCCAGGCTCAGCCTCTGCTGTTCCTCTCGTTGGATACTGAAAAGGCATTTGACAGGATCCACTGAGACTACCTTGCAAGGTTTGGTTTTCGTGGACTCCTCCTTCAAGCAATCTGAACCCTCTATAGTTGTCCCTAGGCTAAAGTTTTCAGTAATGGGTTCCTATCAGCCCCTTTTGATATTACTAAGGGAACCAGGCAGGGTTGCCCGCTCTGTCCGCTCATCTTTGCATTGGCGATGCAGCCTTTAGCAGAACGGATCTGGACAACACCTGCTGTCACTGGCACTACAATTGGAGACCGTTTGTAGTCATGTAATCGGCACTTACAAACCCGACACACACCACACTGATAAAAAAATCACGATGAGTATAACAGCGATAATATAATGATATCGGCTAACCATGTAAATGACAACTAGTATTTCTGGCAGCTAAAATCCCCTTCAAATGTGAAATGTGACTTTGCAAAACCCATACAGTAAAGAAATCACATCACTTTTAATGAACATCATGATAACTGCGGTTTTAAAGTGGCAATGAGTGGACCCACAGCCTGGATTACATTATACATAATACTACTTGTTCGTTACATGGTTAGTCCATATCATTATATTATCGCTGTTATACTCATCGTGATTTTTTTGTCAGTGTGGTGTGTGTTCGGATTTGTAAGTGCTGGGTTACCCTACCACACCCTTGGAGAAACACATCATAAGATCTGCTTGTTTGCAGATGATGGCCTCCTCTTCCTGACCGAGCTGAAACCTCTTTATCCGACTGGCAGGGAGTCCTTCAAGAATACTCTGAGGTTTCCTATTACAAAATTTACTCTACCAAATCAGAAGCAATGGGAGTGGGAATCTCGCAAGATAGTCTTCTTTACCTTCAAACCATTCAAAAATTTCATTAGTGCTCTTCATCACTTAAATACCTGGATATTCTTATCCCCTCCCATCCTAAGGACTTCATAGATTCTAATTATATCCCACTTCTGATTCATTTTACAACATTAACTACCTTGTGGATGGACTTTGAGGTCTCGTGGCTTGGTAGGATAGCTGCGCTCAAAATGATGCTAATACCAAAGATCCTGTACATGTTAATGTCCATAACCGCTTTGGTTTCACTCCAAATAATTAACAAGATTTTTCTGGAGAGGCAAGGTTGGCCCAGTCACATTTGTTTTGTTAAGTTGAGGGGTGGCCTTGCTGCTCCTGACTTGGAAGTTTATCAACAAGCCACAAGGCTTGACCAGCATAGGGACTGGATGGCTCCCCATCCTCGCAAATCATGGGTTTCTATAGAAGCCCATGCTGTTTCTCCATTTCCAATAGAAGACTTGCTTTGGTTGGAGGGGAAGGCTAGATCAACCACAGTGTCCATATTACCTAGTGTAAACGACTCTCTAGCTAGCTGGGATAAGTTGGTAAGGGTGGTACAGGACTTTTCTCTTCCCTCCCTCTCCTTTCTCTTTCTGCTGTGACATCTTTAATCCCAGATATGCACTTAGATCTTTTGATTTCATGTGGAGTCAGTAGGCTATTAGACCTTTACGAGCAGGATGTCTTGGTGCTGTTCTCCTATCTTCAGGAGCACTTACAGATTCCGACCTCTGATTTCTACAAATGCCTCTGGGCACGCCATTGGATCCAAGCGCAGAGGTCTGGTTCGCCTCTACTACAATCTCCTCACAACTAGTGAAACTCTTGACCTACTCACCCTCCCTCGCTGGGGGCATATCAGCTTGGTACTAGTGTCTTTTAACCATGCCTGAACAAAGTAAGATGCCTGTACGAGTGCAATGGGAACTTGATCTTGGTCATCCCCTAACAGAGGAAGACTAGAAACACATTTTCAAAAATATATATAAAATCTTAAAATGTATTAACCACTCAGAGATGCTCATAAAAATGATCCACAGGTTGTACTATACTCCAGTTAAACTGCATAGAATTTCGCCCAAGGTATCTCAATTCTGTTTGAGGGAGTGTTGGAAAGCTGGATCCCTCCTTCATGTTTTCTGGACCTGCCCCAAAAATAAATCTTTATGGGATGATGTGTTTGATCTAATTCGATAGGTAACTTCATTAGCCATTGCACCACAACCAACCTTGGCTCTACTACAACTATATTCGTCTGACTTTCCAGCTCATTACCGGTATGTGGTGGGTCATATCCTAATTGCCAATTGAACGGCTATTGCCCAGCAGTGGAAGAGCACAGCTCCCCCGCCTCTCTCCAAAGTCATAGCAAAAATACAACATAGTTACAGGATGGAAACTATTGGTTTCAAGTGTTCTACTTCAGTCTCCTCTCCACTGATGAAGTGGTTCACCTGGTCTGATTATTATGCTACCCATTCAGCTGTAGCCTCATCTCCTAAGTCTCAAAAGAGCCCTACTCTGTTCAATTTTGACTTATTAAATCTAGGATCTCCCTTATGTCTCACCAACTCCTCTGCTATTGCACCATCTGGTGACGTCTAATATCCCCACCCTTCCTTTCCTTGCCTCTTCCCTGTAGGTTGTGACTTCCCCTGTTTTGTCCTTTTTGTTTGATGTATATTTGTGTTTGATACTTGATGTTTTCATCTGTCACTTAAACTGCAATTGTATACTCGTTTTTGTTTTCTCTGGAAAATTTAATAAAAAAGATCTTCCCATGCTTGTCTGAGGGTGGAGAGGGCAAAGTGGAAGCATAGAAAGAATTACATTGGGGAAGAGTATAAACTGCCCTGGGTGTCCAGTGTAGTTCTTAGGGATTCAATTATCATTATGTCCCTTACTCATGTAGGATTTATTATCACCGGTTTTGACAGCGAAAAAAAGCACTTATAATTTCACAGAACACTGTACAATCATTGCAGAGCACTGTTCTCAAAATAATACGGGATCTAAGTTAGTCTCTCAAACTATTGGGAATGCAGCAGAGATTGCAAAGAAAATGACAGACTCAGAGACTCAGACAGTATATGGCCGTTCAAGTGACACTTAAAATATAGAATCATCTGCTTCTACTGTAATTTTTTGATACTTTCATTGAATTGATTGTCTGTACAATTAGCAAAAGAAAAAAAGGAAATCCCACAAGTGATTTCTACAGATGGTTCGGCATAGTTCACATCATCATTTATTTATATAGCACCACTGATTCCGCAGCGTTACCTTGATGTCTTTCTACTGTCCACTTTTACACATCTTCTTGATGTAGGTTAGTGTCCTCCACTACATACATTGTAGACACAAATTCAGTATCTGTATGTTATGGTGATCCTCCAATAGTAACTCTTTTAAAATGCACAGTAAGAGACACTGTGCCTGATTCATCTCCGAATGTAACGTGCAAATAAGTTATGTTTTAAAAAAGAGCATGCACTTGAGCAAAGTTCCGGTTGTATTCAAAGTATCTCAAGATAGGTTTCGATCTGAATCTGTTTGGAAGTATTTCTGTACTTCGGTATTTCTGACTAAACAGTACTTATATGCATATATACCATAAAAGATCACATCATTATCATCATCATCAGCAGCTATTTATATAGCACCACTAATTCTGAAGCACTATACAGAGAACTCACTCATATCAATCCCTGCTACATTGGAGTTTACAGTCTAAATCCCCTAACCTACACACATCAGAACCCATAAAAAAATAACAATTCTTAACAGTATAATTATTTATATAAATATTTACATTTTTTACAACAATAACATAATTAAAGATGGTTTCAATGTGTTCTGTGCTCTCAAGAAGGCAGCATACTTGTCAAGAAAAAACAAGAGGACAGCAAAAAAAAACAACAAAAAAAAGCAAAAAACTACTAGAGTATCACAATATGAGCTGTGTTGAAAGCTTAGCTAAGGTTAGCCTCCAAACCAAAAGTCAAAAAAGGAGCATTATACATGTTAACATTTGGATATTAGAACTATTGCTATTTTTTAATTAATGCATGTTTTACAATGTAATTTAAGCAATCATTATTTAAAGTGAACTGATCAACAAGAAATAAAATATTCTGTTTCACTAATAGAGCAAAATCACTAAAGTATTTTTACAAATTTTCGATTTATGCATCTTCTTTCTCTATTTATCTGGCTTGCTTAATGCCTGACATATTGTAAGGGACATGGTAAATAGCTTCAACAGAGATTGTAGATTACATGATAAAAATTGCCCCTGCCATTAGAGCATTTGGGAGGCACACAACGATTCAATTAGAAAATATCAAGATTAATACTGGATTAATTATTAACCATTTACTAGGTTCAGTTGCATATATAGTGATTCTTTTCAGAAAGCATAGTATAATGTTTTTTTATTTTGCTTAATGCTTATTACTGCTTTAATCCAGTCACATTTGAAAGTAATGTTCCCAAAGGCCTCGTATTGACTCCCTCTTAATTTACTACACAAAAAGAAATTCTAAAAATCTGTCTGTGCCTATTACTACTTGTTAGTGGTCACGTGATTGCTCTTTGTCATACCCCTGTCAGATTTGCCTATAAATATGACAGAGCTTTAGGAGAAGAAATTTATATGTGTGTGTGAGTAATGCAGTTTTGCTGTGATATATAGCCTTTAAAATTTACCTGTTTTATGGCTCCAAATTATTTCTGCTCAGTTGGAAGACACCAGTCTTATTAAATATTACAAAATGAAGAAAAAAACACTCCTCCAGCCATTTGCTCTATAAAATGTCTATGAATCTTTCTTGCTGGGAATATGTTGGTAATCTTATTAATGTACTTTAAGTAACACTATGTTTTTAGACTAGGTTACAAGTTTACAGTGACATTTATAAAGTGTAAAAAGCAAATTTACCACTTATGAACTAAGAGTTGCATGTAAAATAAGTATTTATGCAAATTATGTAAGCAGATATGATTTTACTGGTATTTTAAGTTTACTGCAGTACTTTTATTTGTAATTTCGTATTTGATGTACTCAGTGGGGAGCATTTTAATGAGAACTGGTTCACTGCTACCTGTACAAAAAAGTTATTGTTGTAGTCTTTAGATCAGTGGTTGAAGTGGGCTGGTATACAGTGGTATGACATACTGCCACTTCTCCTACTGCCTTCATTGTAAAATTATCAAATTCCATTCACTTACATTTTCCACACCACTGCTTTTAAATTTCCGTTTGACCACTGCTTTATAAAAAAACAAAAAACAACACACAATCTTATAAACTACTATGGTTTACATTACCTTGTCACAGTTACCTGTGCCCCACTTTCTGGAATGCCCCACAATGGATACACCTAAAACCCAGGCCTACAATAAAGGGTTACAGAAGGAACATTGTTGTGGAGCCTAGACAGGCAAGGTGTTCCACCTCTGCAACTTCTGCCCCATCAACCCTTCCTGTTATCCATAGGCCCCTTCCACAAAATGAACAAGATGACAGATATATTAAGTGGATAGAGCAATTGGTCGGAGCTCAGAGCTGAAAGGGGTCCACAGCATTAACTCTATTCCCCCTTGGGGTGCACAATACACCTGTATTATAGTAATATTGCAACAATATAAATGACAGTCAGGCAATATTGTTATCACTGGAATATGCAGTAGCTGCCTTTTTTGTATTACTGCATCATTAAATCACATAGGGAACTGTATGAGGGAGAAGGGGAGTAGAGAGTAATTGTTGGGTGGAGAGAAAAGAGTAAAGAAAATGAGGAAGAGAGAACCAGCAGTGAGAGGAGAGGGTACAGATAACTATTGTTAATCCTGTTGAAATGTTTTATAGGCATATCAAAGATAATGTGGGCCAATCCACATTTTTCCCTCTTATTTTTTACGTACCACGCTTGGTATTTAATAGTTTATGCCTAGGTCCCTCAATTGCTATCTGGAATTGCATGTAGAAAGATATTAGAAAGAAAGTGCATGGCTGACTGCATGATGTACGTTTCACATGTAGTCGAGACATTTACGGTGGGGCCCATGAAGTTAGTACAACCAAGGAACACCACATTGTTTTAATTAACAAATGGTTTGGATATCTCAATAGTTTACAGGCTCTCTGGCCCTGTTGCCAGAATCTCTAAGGACTCGGAAGTAGCAGGTGACAGGCTTGGGTGCCAGTACCACACAGGCTGCTTTGACTCTGTGGTGGTACATAAATTAGTTGTGAATCAATTGCTTTCATGATTGCAAGTAATTTCCCCATGAAATAGCAAAAAAATTTTGCATCTGGTATTTCATGACCTTACTTATGTTTGCAAAACTAAAGTATAGGTGGCCACAAAAAGTACAATTCAAGAGTTCCTAAAAAGCTCAAAAATGGTAACATTTGTGCCAAGATTACATCAGATGTAACAAGTGTCGAAGTCGTATAATTTGATGAACGAAAGTATATTGGTTTAATATTGTTTTGCCGTGCGATTGCGATCCGTACGCCACGTAACACGTGGCGGGGTGCGATCGCACGGTAAAATACGCACGCACACACTCGCATTACAACATTTAGTTATTTATATAATTCATATTCATATTGGTTTCGTTACACTGTAATTTATGAGCAGATAATATTTGGTTTATTAGTAGTATATATATATATATATATATATATATATATATATATAAAATGATTATACGTACACTTCAGTGATATTCAAGGTTCAGGTTATAGGAAAGGTATCATGCCTAGTGTCATATTGAAGCCCTATTCATCAGCAGCTGTCCGGTGCAGTCGGCAAAGAGATCGCACATTGCATACTTTAGTTATTGATATTAGGGAATAAACCTTTGTATGATGCTGGCTATGAAAGGAGCAGACCCACTGGAGAGACGACCCCCACCTTTGGATTCCTTAGATTGAATCAGCCTATGACCTGTTTACCCTGGACCCACCCAACGTCTGGACCTATAGAAACAATCTACGTCATCTCTATTGTTCACTATGTAACACTGTACTGTATATAATCATAGCTGCACTCCCCCTGGCTCTCAGTCAACTGACACAGTATTCTAAACAGATATACTGTCCACTGGGTCCAGTGGTTTGCGCAGCGAGCGCAAGCGATAACATCGGTATGTATTTATCTATTGGTATTGGCTGTACTGTACTGTATCATAATATAATAATGTATTGAATTGTTGACTATTTACATCTGCTAAAATAAATCACTTTGTGCTTTGGAAACACATACAATTGATTGGGCAATGCTTATTTGAAAACGCTAAAAATTACTTTAATAATTTGGGGGCTCGAAGGTGAGTTACGTTACCGGCAGGTATGCAACGCTCACGGTATTCGGTTCCTCAACAAAGGGTGGATTGACGGACGCATTGCATAACAGGAAAGAACGGAATGTGTTTAAGACCTGTGGTTCACTTTGTGTTGCGAAAACGAATGCCCGTTGTTGCATAGACTGAAGGAACGCTAATTTGAATCTAGGGACAAGAGGGAAAAATGTTTCTTTTTATTGTCGTTTTGTGTTTTATAGGGTATAGCATTGCATAAGGTATGTGTACTTCCTGCATAAAGTATGTGTACTTCCAGTATTGTTGCCACGTGTGTAAACAGTCATGATCATAGTCTGTTATCTATGTATAGTGTAATCACTTGGTAAAATCTCTGAAAGGATAGTGCCATTGTTTGGGAAATTTGATTTCTGTACAGAAAACAAAGGTTATGTGTGTGTATGTGAATGTTATTTATACATAAAGGCAAAAGTATACTGGTAACTATAGGCAACTATAGGTTTTTACACGTGTGCCTAATACTAATCACGATGTTCACAGATAACTAGTATCTCTGAGCAGTGCGGTTGGACCGCATGGCAGGGCCTTGATTAAGTATTGGGAGGGCAGTGTGGAACTATTTAAAATTGATAGCGATTTGGTTCAGGTGTGTCTGACGGGGCACGGTAAAAAAGGTGACCTGACAACAAAGGTTATGTTCTAGGGCTGAGCAGGATATAAAGAAACCTTTGTGTGAGTGGTGTTCTGTTCTAACAAAGAGCAGGTGATAAAGAGACACCACAGAGTATGCATGGCATACTCAAAGCGAAAATAACAGGTTTTCGCGGCATTCCCAAATATTAATCGCAAAGCTTACTGATAGTTAGTATCCGTAAGCGGTGCGATCGGACCGCATGGTTGATTTAGTACAGCTGTGATTGCGACTTGGGAGATGTGGGAGGAAATACGCTGCAACCACTAATATTCTTGATTGATATCGGTTGCTAACAGTGGTAAAGTACTCAAACTAGGAAAGGCATTGATATTTTTAAGGGGACGTACCTGTTGAAACCGTCCACAGATAAAAATCTCTAGTAGGTTCTGTTTTGCGTAGCGTTGAGAAATAGTTGTTTTTTTACAATGGATACGAAGCAAACGCTAGAGATAGTTCATGTTGTGCTGCCTAATGAATGGCCGGTTGGTTCGGCGAAGTATGTTATGTATAATAAATACGGTGCGTATGCAATGGCATACTGCGACTAATGGGTCAAGATGACCCGGGAGTGTGTGAAACCTTTCCCAAACATAGGTAGTCTTGACTCAGAGGTGTTAAAAAATGTTAGAGATAAAGTAAGGTTGATCAAATCAACAAAAACGAGAATTGATTATGATGACTGTTTAAAATTGTGGCAATAAGAAGGGTACACGTGGCAAGGAAGCGCGTGCTCAGCGGAACTAAGGGTACGGGAAACAAGCATTCCGGAAGTGTGCATTGCAAAGCGTGGCAAACAGCGCAAACACGCCCCCGACAAATTCGGTCGGGGCGGATAGTACAGCCAATACCAAAAATGTAAAAACTGTAACTAGTAAGTTGTATGATGTCTTAAGTAATGTTTTAAAGTAAGAAGATGTACCCACAGTCATTTCAGCCATTGCCCATCCAGTAACATACACGGACAAGGAAAGGGAATGGTTCCACCAGCAGGGGCAGTAGCTGAAATTGGTGAGAATAATGTAAAGGTTATCAAAGGGGGAGACATTCATTGTACTGCAACAGCGATTCCAGCAACTAGTTCAGAACATAGTGATTTGGTAGGCTTATATCCTGTCCGCACAACAGCAGTTCCCAATGGGAAAGCGGACAGAGATGGTGTAGTTCCCATGAAACAGGTAGCAATGTATTTTCCATGGACTAAGACGGAACTATTTACAATTATGTCTGATTTCCTTGATCCTAGAAAAGATTTGGCCAAATGTCAGAAATTTATTAGACATTTAGGTAATGTACATGAGCCTACTAATAAAGATTGGCGAGTGTTGTTTAAAGCTTGTCTTCCTCTCGATACTGATATACAAAACTTCATTAAGGATTGTAGGTTGGAGAAGGATAAACCCTTAACTGAGGATGACAATCAGGATAATATTGGACGTATAATCACAGAGTTGGCCATATATTTTCCAGTGACAATGGAATGGGGCAAAATATACACCATCAAACAAAAAGGTAATGAGATTACAACTGATTATTTTTCAAGGGCTCTAGCGGCCATGATTAAGTACACAGGAATATTGGATATAGGGGTAAATCCACATTACAGGGAGGTAGCTGTTGCAGTACTAATGGACGGCCTCCGGGAGGTTCTAAGGACCTGCATACAAACCACTTTTCCTAATTGGAGAGGTCTCACGGTAAATGATATTAGAGAGCATGCTATAGAACATGATAAAAATATATGTAAAAAGGAAAAAGCATAGAGTGATAGGTTAATGATGTTGAGTATCCAGGCGTTAGAAAAACTACATCCAAAACCTCAGAATTTTAAAAACCACTATAAGGGACGAAAGAAACAGAAATTTTTGAAGTGTTTTAACTGTCTTAAGAATGGACATTTGAGGAAAGATTGTAAAGAAAATTCTAGAGCCAAGGCTAGGAAGTTAGGACCAGGCAAGGCAAATACTAATCTGTGGTAAGTATTAATGTGTACTTTTAGAAGAAAGAAACTGAGTTTAAAAGGTAATCTTTATTGATTTTGTTTGTTTGTTTTAGGTTGTCAAATGCTTGTTTTCCTAATCGCTGGCCGATGGTAAAGAATGGAAATGTTTGTTTTGTTTGCTGTTTTAAGATAACTATCTTGTTTTTCTTCTCGCAGATAAAGGGGACACAAGAGGAGTATAGACTTAGTGATCAGAGGGGTGGCATAGAGAAATAGAAAAAAAACACTCTTGAAAGACAAATTAACAATAGACAATTGGAACACTCTTTGTTTTAGGCTGCAGTGACTCATGATAATTTGTTTGGCTGAGAATCATTATCCAAAAATGAAGTATGTACATACTTTGCTCCAAAATATCGTTTTATGTATTTCAGAGAAAATATGAGTCACTAAGAGTAAATTTTTCATTTCTCTATCATAAGTTAGGAAAGTCCGTTGAAAAGGTACGTAGTTGATATTATACCGAGTTCTTAATGAACAAATGACGGACGACACTGGATTGCATGGTTAAGACCCCCTAGTCAAGTAGGGGGAGGGATCATAGTTAAAGGAATACAGCCATTTTCCCATAGAGTCCAATCCAGCTGTCATTCTTTGCTATAAAGATCTCCCTTTCTGTATGTATGTTTGTTTATAAACCTTTGTATTCAAATCTTGGTATTCCTATTAATTATTGCTTTCTTATTGCTCATTCTTTACATCCATGCTAGTCTCTCTCTTTCTCTCTCTCTCTTTCTCTGCTCTGGTAGAGATAAAAAAAACACACACAGTCTCATCAATGGGGCTAAGACATATTTTTATTTTTTTACATAAGACAAATTCAGAGATACACACACTAGATTGACATGAGTCACAGAAACAGTCAGGGGTTTTGTTTTCATGCGTATAGAAACTGCTGATTTTAAGCAGAAAAGTTCTGTCGTGGAAATACAATTCATGTTTTATAGATTGCATATCTGTTTTGTTTTTTAGTTTTTGTGGTTCGTGCCTCTTGTACAAAAATGTGCCTTTATATGGATGCACAAAGGGTGGATAGGAGATTGCTGGAGGTTAGGCATACAGATATGCATCTCTGTGTAGAACATTGGAGTAGGACTTTTACCACAAGATACGACATAATGTGAAACCCTAGAAAAAGTAGAATTTTCGTGTTTTATATTTTTCACTGTTAGACAGACATGTACTGGATACTGTTATATTTGAAGAAAGTGTTATAGAAATAGACCCCTTTGCCTTTCCCACTTAGTCAAGTGACTGAATGTGAGGTACTGAGAATGGCATGTGAGTTGGCAGAGGGAAAATCGATTGATATACACTGGTCTTCAGCATTTTTCTAGTCTAGTGGGCGATGTTGAGTTAACTGAAAAATTGTTTTATAGCAAAACCAGCACATGAGTAGGACACTACATAGAGTACTTTATACAGTGACACAGTTACCAACTGAAGTAGCTGCTAGTAAAGTCCACACTTACACACACGACCAGACATAGCTGTCACACCAGGGCGAACACAGCTGTCAAATAGACAGCAGGGTTTTATGTGACAGCTAAACAAATCTATGTTTTGTTTTGTTTTTCGTTGTATTGTTTTAGTTTTAAAATGTGAACACACACACACACACACACACACATGCACGCATACATATATTGGTTGATATAGGAAGATTTGTGTTACCTGAGGGATAAACTGTCTGCAAGGTGTAGAGATGTGGTAAGGAGTCTGGCGGACCCTGGAGAGATGGACAAGGTAAACCAGTAGCTCCCAGAGTGTATCTCCCAGACCTTGAGGAGGCAGAAAATGGTCTGGCTCAGCTGGGTACAGAAGGTATGTGCAAGCTGGTAAGAGTATATTGGGGTGCACCAGACATTTAGTCTCAAGCTAGAAGGACGGCAACGTCCTATCTTGATTAAGAGAACGTCAGGAAAATGATACCAATAGAGCCATCCCATATCCCTCATGCAGATGGATTTTCCTCCAGGTAAAACAAATCCACGACATCCAATTACCACCATGCAGGATCCTCAAGTATACAGTGGTGTACTAATGAAATATGTCTGGGTAAAGGTGTATTGAAATGTGTCTAATGTATTACTGTATCATACTCAAAGCTTTTGTTATTCAATGTGATAGTCCTAGAGTTATAATAGATGATAGGGGTATTCATGTTATTGATAATAGAGGTATAATGTATGAGTAGTGGTAACAAATCACATACTTTCAATTAGCCATAAACAAGTGTGAACATAAAGTAGTGGTGCTAGGTAGAACGAACTGAATAGAATAAGAGTTGGAACTTGATTGAAGTGACTGATAGCTTCGGCCATTAGTCCTTTCCCGCCACCAAAAGATCACTCCTGGGTAGCCTCTTAACCTGACGATTTTGAAATGTTCTTGACCCCTCGTGAGATGAGATTGTAACTGGGGGGCTAGATTAGACCTTCAGAGAAGGTAAATAGTGAGACAGCAACCGAGAATGTCCAAAACACTGTTTCCTGAAAAGTCACACTAACTGTCAGGATGTTGGATCGGGAGAGTAAGTTGTGGAGCAGTAATTTCTTAGGCTCAGGTTATTTGACAGACAGGTACCAGGTGTAGGCTACCAGCATCACGGCTTAAAGGGTAGCAGAGACACACTGGTGCCCATTCCACCCACTGCAGAGGGGCCAACGCTCAGAGAAGGGTCCAAGGGCACTCATGAGTCTGTTCTGGAAGGCCTCGAATGCAGTTAGTAGCACCTGAGCCAAAGGCTAAGACTGTTGTTCAGCATGAAGTTGTAGTTTTCCTGTTTTGTGTTCTCTCATTTCATTCTCTTCCCAGGATGGTCAATTCTTTTAATTATTAGCAGGTGACAGAGACTGGTTCAGGTAATGATCTTGAGGAATTGGGGATGAAGGAAAAGTTAGTAGCATAATCGGTCCAGCCAATTACTCTATTCAATTCAGGGGTAAAGGAAAATTTGAAAACCTCGGAGCTTAGAGAAAGTGCGAGGGGCTATTGTCTGAGTAGCATTACGTCCGTAAGTACGTTGACCACATAGTTAAAAAGAGGTACGCCCAGCGATGCCAGTCCAGTAATATTCGGACTTGAGCAGGCATCCTTGAGAATGATTATCATTCTTGGGAGGGTAAAGTTTTAGACCAAACAAAGTGCTGGGCGCGCTCCCACGTGCCTCAGTGATTATATCAAGTAGGATTAGTTCTCTTTCCACTAAATATTCTTGAGGTACCCGAACTATAGGTGGGAGGTCATTAGGGGAAAAAGTAGGACACCTAGGTCCCTTAGTCTGAAGTCTCCCAATGCTTTGCAAGCCGATCACTGTTAAATCTGAGTATTGGGAAGCTGGGAAGAATGAACAGACAAGAGCCCGCCCACAAGTGTTGATGAAAAGAACTGATGACATTATTAGAAGTGTGTATATTAACGCAAGCTAAAGGAGATTGTATATGACATTATTGATAGACATAGGATGATGCTATTGATGAACATGAAGTGTTTAAATGTATTCTGAGCTTAAAGACATGCGTTGGACAGATGAACCTGTTAAACTTGAAGAACTGTAGTAGAGTATTATGTATAGCTGATACATGTTCTATTGTACCTTGTACCGTTCCAAATAATGTATTAAGTGTTTTATTGCACCCTTGAAGGGCATACAAAAGGTTATCTCCAAGCTCCAGAAGTGTACGGTTTATAGTAAAAGAAGAAATCGTTTTGAGGATTAAGACTCTTTCTTATGATAACTTGTTTAGATCTACAAACAGCGTAGTCATACCCCAAGAGGGACTTGCATTACATAACAATGAAACGTGGTACTGAGATCCTGCATATAACATCTTTAAGGTGATAGTTTATTGTACTATCAAAGGGTGGACTGTCAAAGTCATATAATTGGATATTAATTAATATTGTTTTGCCGAGCAATTGCGATCCGAACGCCACATAACACGTGGCGTGGTGCGATCGCACGGTAAAATACGCACGCACACACTCGCATTACAACATTTAGTTATTTATATAATTCATATTCATATTGGTTTCGTTACACTGTAATTTATGAGCAGATAATATTTGGTTTATTAGTAGTATATATATATATATATATATATATATATATATATATATATGTATATATATATATATATATATATATATATATATATATATATATATATAATGATTATACGTACACTTCAGTGATATTCAAGGTTCAGGTTATAGGAGAAGTATCAAGCCTAGTGTCATATTGAAGCCCTATTCATCAGCAGCTGTCTGGTGCAGTCGGCGAAGAGATCGCACATTGCATACTTTAGTTATTGATATTAGGGAATAAACCTTTGTATGATGATGGCTATGAAAGGAGCAGACCCCCTGGAGAGACGACCCCCACCTTTGGATTCCTTAGATTGAATCAGCCTATGACCTGTTTACCCTGGACCCACCCAATGTCTGGACCTATAGAAACAATCTACGTCATCTCTATTGTTCACTATGTAACACTGTACTGTATATAATCATATCTGCACTCCCCCTGGCTCTCAGTCAACTGACACAGTATTCTAAACAGATATACTGTTGTGTCAGGGTGGCATGGTATTGATGTATCTGGTCTGCTTGCTGCTATATTGGTCAGTGCGATCCCCGTGCGTAAGGTGCGGGCGGTGCGATAGGGCGGGCACTACAGAGGCGGCTCAACCCGGCGGCTTATAAGACGGCGCTTGGAACTTCTAGTTCACTGATGGTAGTGCCGGTCAGGGTGTTGGACCGCGCATGCGCGGATTGAGGCGCTCGGGTGAAATGAGAAACTTACATAGTGAAGCACTGACAGGGTTTTTATTCAAATGGATTATTTGCACTTACATATAAGCAGTGGTGATTCAGCATGTAACAGCAAAACAATATGAGGAGATAATAGTTCTCTCCGACGTGATTCGTTCATATATGGACTTTCTCAAGTGAATGCTTTTAATGCTTGTGGGTTTATAATGGATTTGTATACCCCGGGGTGGAATGTGATTGGTATATGATAAGGAGGCTATTGTTGGGATTGGCTAGTGGGCGGAACTGGTTAGAGGGATGGATGAATAGGGGGAGGGGGCGGGATACCGCCAATGGCTGTGTGTAGTTTGTGACTTTTACGAATGGCTATGTAAGCTGCTGACGGGGAGATTGTTATTGTGGATTGAGGACAGTGAATGAATAGAGGATAAATGACGATAAATAACCATTGGCGGCTGGACAGTGGATATTTTAGAAACTACAAGAGGTTGATGAGAACCATGGGATGATTCATAGTGATGTCGAAATCATAAATACATAAATGTGTAATGCAACATGTTATCATATACATAGAAACATAAACATAAACATAAATATAAATATAAATACAAACATATTCATGGATATATTCACCAAAATGAGATATGGTACAATATGAAACATAATTATATAGTAGGGAATACAAGTATATGATGGATGTACTAAAGGGAGGGGATAAGGAATTGTCTATGGGTGAGCAGCTGAAGGAAAGGGGTTGATGGTACAGCTTGCGGGTTCAAGGTGGTGGTTTAGCAGCTGTATATTAGTTGAATGCAATAGATGGGTATGAAATACAATAAAATGAAATAGATATGGGGTGATTGGTTAGAGTGAATGAGAGAATACTGATGAGCAGGAGGGCTTCGAAAAATGAGGGAATATTGGGATCGGGTAGAGGTAACAGGATCTAAACAGATTTATAAGTCCATGATAAACTTCATACCAAAGTCTATGTTTAAACCATGGGGGGTTAGTGTTTTGAGATTGTATATCCATCTTGCCTCTTCTTTATTGATCTGTTTGATATGTGCCCCCCTCTCTAATTCTTTGGGACTTGTTTAATGGCCATATATTTCAGGCCTTCAGGGTTGCAATTGTGTGTTTTTTTGAAAGTGGTCTGATACACTATGGAGTGTGTATCCTTTCTTGATATTACGGACGTAGAGATTCTGACTTTCAGGGTGCATCCAATGTACTGTAGTTTGCACGTGCATTCTAATAGATAGATGATGATGGTGCTATTGCAAGTGAGGAATTGGTCTATGCTGTATTCCTTGTTGGTGTTTTGAGAGCAGAACGTGGTGGTGGGTTTGGTGGATCTGATATTCATGTTTTTACAGCCTATGCATAGGCCACAGAGCTTGGGTTGGATGAGGTAATGGATGTTTGTTTTAGTTGTGGTGGGGGAATGTGGTTACATACTAGAGTTCTATTGAGGCTCTGTGCTTTCCTGAATATGACCTTGGGGTTTGGTGGAAGTACCTGGTGTAGAATGGGGTCTTTGAGAAGTATGTTCCAATGTTTGTTGACCAGTTTGGTAATTTTTTGAGCTGCTGATGAATATTGGGTTATGAAGTATATGCCGTTGGTGGGACTATCCGATGATGATTTTTCTTTGTAGGTGATTAGAATGTTTCTATCAATTTCTCTTGCTGCAGTGAACACTTGTTCATTCATGTCTTTGTTATACGCTTTCATTAGGAATTGTGATTGTAAAGTTCTGCCTTGTGTATCATAATCTTCGATGTTTGTGCAGTTCCTGCGAATCCTTTTGAACTGTCCCAAAGGAATATTTGATAAGCAGTTGGGATGGTGGTGGCTGGAGGCGAGTATGTAGCTGTTTACGTCTACTTTTTTGTGAAAGGTTTTGGTGATTATGGACCGGTTCTGTACGTGTATCTCTAGGTCTAGGAATTCTATCTTTTCTTTACTTGTCTGTGTGGTGAATTTGATGTTTCTGTCATTGGTGTTAATGTATTCAAGGAACTCTGTTAGCGAGTGGGTGTCCCCTTTCCAAATGAAGAGGACATCGTAGATGTATCTCTTCCAAAGGACCAAGTTTGCACTGATGTCACGCCTACTCCAAATGTAGTCCTCCTCCCACTTGGCCATGAATAGGTTTGCGTAACTCGGTGCGAACTTGGTTCCCATTGTGGTGCCTCTGTGTTGTAGATAGAAATTGCTGTTAAACCATGTGTAATTGTGTGTAAGTATAAATTGGATTCCTTGGAGCAGGAAATTGATTTGTTCCGGTGGTAGTGTGCATTTTCTTGTAGGAAGTGTTTTACACTGTTTAGACCGATTTGGTGGTCAATGACGGTGTAAAGGGATGTCACGTCTGTGGATGCTAGCCACATGTCATCTGTCCATATTATATTCTGTAACGACTGGATGGCTGCTGCTGTGTCTCTAAGGTACGATGGTTGCTGGTTTACACAATCTTGTAGAAAATGCTCCAGATATTGAGATAAGTTGGAGGTGAGTGATCCTATTCCTGAAATTATCGGTCTACCTGGAGGTCGGGTGGGGTTTTTATGTAATTTTGGTAAATGATAGAACACTGGTATGACAGGGTGTTTGGTATTCAAGAATTTGTATTCTTTGGTGCTGAGTATGCCTGTTTATTTGCCTGATTTAAGGAGATTGGATAATTCTTCACTGAATGTTAGTGTAGAGTCCGTGGGAATTCTCTGATAAGTGATGTTGTCATTTAGAATGTTGTAGGATTCTTGTTTGTAATCCTGTAGATTAAGTAATACTATGCCACCGCCTTTATCAACGGGTTTGATGACGATATTTGTATTGGATTTAAGGTTCTGAAGTGCTTGTCTTTCTGCCCTGGTCAGGTTTGGTGTTTTATTTTTGGGTGTAGTGTCCATATTTTTTAGTTCGTCTGTTAGGAATTTTTCAAATGTTTCAATGTAGCTGCTTTTTACCTGGATTGGGTAAAAGGATGACTTGGGACGTAGGTTGGTGTGTGTGTGTATGTGTTGTCTGATGTTGGATTGTGTTGTACTTCGGTTTGTGCAAAATGTTTCTTGAGACATATTTTCCGGATGAATTTTTGTATGTCTAGATATGTTTCAAACTTGTTGAGATGGCGGGTAGGGGCAAACTTGATGCCCTTCCCTAGTAGAGATGATTCTGCATTGGACACTTGGTGGTCACTTAAATTGAAAATGCCTAGCTGTATCTACTGCTAGTATCTACTAGTAGGTCATTTTTATCACTAATGTTTTTTCATGTAGCACACAAATACTTGATAGCTTATTTGTACACTGAAATTTAAAGTTGATATTTGTGTGCTACATGAAAAAACAGTCAGTATTTAACTTATGTGCAAAACAGAATGCTAATTTGCACCCCTTGCATTGTAACATGGTTTTGTCCAGAAGACTGGAATAAAAAGTTTCTTCAGTTAAGATCCTTAATGAATCAGGCTTTAGGCTCTCTTCGCAAAACAAATTACTAATATTTATATTTAATAAATAGGCCTATTACCCGCCTATAAGCCATTAGAGAGACATTAAATAAATAGCATTCACATTTCATATGTAGGCCTTCTACTCCCCAAACTCGATCCCATATTCAATTAAAAGAATTCAAACCCCAACATTAAAACAATAGTCCCATCACCACACCTTAAGTTAATAGCCACCATCACGACCCCACCATAAAATAGCCCCAACCACCACAATCATCCCACCACTAAATGAAAAGCCCCATTAATAAATTAATATCTCCTACTCCCATTGCATGAATAGCCCTCAATCAATAGTCTCTACCCCCATTATATTTATAGCTTCCACCACCCCACATTGTAAAATAAATAGCCCACGCACAATTCTCGAACAAAAGTAACTTTCTACTAAGAGCCATCCCACACTTACCTTCCAGCTGGACTCTGACTTTTATAGTGTAGGGGACAGACTCTTTAGTCTCCCTTGCTGTATGCATATCTGGGAAGGTGTGCGCCTGTCAGCTAAGAGGGAGTTGGATTACTCTCACACACAGAGGCATGGAAGAAGGAAACAGAGAGATACTCATAGACTAGGAGTGGACAGAGGGGAGGGAGGGTGAAATAGAGGTGGAGACTAAATTGCTGTGGAGGGATAGAGGAGGAGACACACTTGCTGAGGGGGACAGAGGGGGAGACACTTGCTGAGGGGGGGACAGAGGGGTAGACACAGGGTGACTGCAGGGTGGCTGCCGGCATACACGGGGTGAATATTATTAACCCCTTATATACCGCAGCACTGACCAATATAAATGATCACCCCCTTCTATAGCACTGCTCAACATCTATTATTAACACCTCCCCTGCCACAGCATTGACCTATACCTATCATTAATCCCTCCTCCCATGCTACAGCACTGACCAATATAAAGTATTAACCAATCCCCTGCCACAGCACTGACAACATCTATTATTAACCCTTTCTCTGCATGATACAGCATATTTAAAATTCAGCATTTAATTTTCTGTCTCACATACATATTGCAGTTATACACAAGAGTCGAAATGGAGACCAAACATACCATTAGGAAAACAGAAAACTGCCTGTGATGTTTTTTTTCCATCCGGTCAGCCACCAATAACAATTGATAGACAGTATTACGGAGAAGTGCAATACAGCGTGGGGGACTCGGTACCTGCCCATGCCAGAAAAAAAATATTTTGGTGCACTCCTTCTCAGCATATTTCTGTATTGCAGAACCAGGAATTGTCTTCCTGCGATCCACCTGTGTTCCACTGTGAACGTGAAGCGCTGCAGACTAGACGGATGAAGGAATCATGGTCTACAAGATCTTCCAGGTATGTGTAAGACTGATCGAGCAGACAAGGGTGCTCAAGATGCCTCCAACGCAGACTATCCCCGCATGGTGAAGATTCATTCCTCCACAGTGCAGACCAGGCAGCAGTGATCTGGGGCATATCCATAGGGACAGATGGGGTCATATCACAGAGGGATGGATAACTAGAGCGAGTAATAGGGAGAGCGGCACTGAGCAATAGGGAGAGCGGCACTGGGCAATAGCCAAAGTAGCACTGAGCAGCAGGGAAAGCGGCACTGGGCATAGGGAATTTGGCACTGGAAAGCAGAGTGGGCAGCAGGGTAAATGGCACGGGGCAGCAGATAGAATAACATGGGACAACAGGGAGAGCAGTAACCACCACCATACACAGAGCAGCTTTACATTTCCCACTCCCAACTCAGTGCAATGAATAAATTAAGTGACGCCATTGAAGGGCTGTAAGTTTAATATAGGCTCCGTAACAGCCACTTCTGGTGCTGCACGGAGAGATTAAACTTTACAACGGGTACAGTGCCAGGGCTAAAAATGTTACTGTGTGTCCCCCGCAGCCCAAAAACATTAACCATCTTTCCTTTACTCAGCAAATATGACTAATTTCTCCTGCTCACAGGAGAAAATTTCTTAGCGAGAGGAAATAGCCATATTTGTGATGGCAAGTGAAGCCACTCTGAATACACCCAGCACAAGTCTCTATTTCACATGCGCAACGTTATCAAATTCTGTGAAATTCCCTATCTTTAAAATGGGGCATATTTTAAAAAATTATAAAAAAAACTATAAGTTTCTCAAAGTTATCATCCATCAAAGGCACTCCTCCGCCCTAATATCTTTCTTACAAAACAAACCCCAACTCTTAAGACCTCCTGTACACTGTGCAACGGTCTCCCCAAAAACCTTAAAAACGGTGACTTTTGCGAAACAGAAAGGGGGGGAAAACGGCGAGAGTTTGAATACTAGATTATTCCTAATTTGTCATTTTTTATTCTTTTTTTCTGAAATTTGTCAGGTGGCACCTCTGGACAGTTCTCCATTCGTATGCCAAATTTCAGCTTAATAGCTTTAAAACTTTTTAAAATGTAGCCCCTCAAACACCGTGCCCCTCCGTCTCACAGATTTAACATGGTGTGCAATGCCGACTGTGCCCAAATAATAACGCTGTCGTGGGAAATTCCTTATAGTATAAACTGATCTCGCGCATGAGCTAAGTTCATTGCGTATCAGAGTTTCTACAGTGTAGAAGCTGTTTTGTGGCATCTGTCATCTTTTTTTTATTTTATTTAACCAAGCAGGTTCCGTATTGGATTACAAATATGGGGTCCTTCTGGCTGAAGACTGCAAGCAACTAGGGGGCCTTCTGGCCAAGAAGAAATGAAGACTGCAAGCAACAAGAGGTGCTTTTTGCCCAAGAAGAATAGAAGACATTTACAAGCAGGACTTTGGAATTACAAATACTTTGGGACATTTCAAGCAGTAACTTTGGATACATATTTATATAGACATGGTCAAGCAGGGACTTTGGATACAAATTTATATGGACATGGTTTCCAATCTTTTTTGAATTAATAACTGCTGACGAAAGAAGAAGAAATCTGATTGATGAATATTTTGGAGTTTTCTTATTTTTAATAAATGTTTGTGGTATGAATGAGGGTGTGTATTGTTTTTATTGGGGTTTTATTATTTTGATTAAAATTTGGTGGTTTTAAACAGGAAGAAGTGGCTTATTTAACATTTTGTTTTGTGGAACTACAGGTCCCAGCCAGCCGTGGGTGTCATGACATGTTGGCACTTGTGGTTCTCCAAGTGCCAGCATGCTCTGGCTGTCATGGGTATGCTGGTGCTTGCAGTTAATCAAGTATCAGCATGCCCATACTATTTATGGCAGCCCGGACTGGCTGGGTCTTGTAGTTTCACAAAAGAATATGGTCTCCAATTTTTTTTTAGCTATATAATCGCCGTTATTACCCGAAACTCACCGCCCAGGGGTGTAGGAATAGTCCTAGTGCTTCCACTCCCTAGGGAATACAGCCCAGCTCTGAACAGCCTGGGGTTGGTTTGTCATTATGGCAGGGGGACCCCTGCTGTGTCCCGCTGCTATAGTGCCTCCCACCAAGGCTGGTTTGCCTAGTGCTGGTTGTCTGAAAATCAGGGCGACTCCACACACAATTTTCCCTGATTTTCACGCAACCAGCAGCACTAGGGTTAATAGTGACTGGGTGGGGGGACCCCAAATTTGATTTTTTTAGTCACTTTAATCTATTTTTAAACTTTTGATGGCCGCGGGGACCTGAGGCTCTATAGACAGGGTCAGTGTAACAGTGATTTGTTTACTAATCTCACAGCTAGATGAGACCAACAAAGGAGAGTTAGCTAAACACGGGAGTGTTTGACATTGCAGCAAATCGCAGTTTAATACATCTGCCGACTTGAGGGCTAAGATTTGCCGTGATTTTAAAATGCTGAAAAAAATCGAACCTTGATACATTTACCCCTAGGGGTGTACCTTGTTTACACATTTGCCGTGATCTGCAGAGTTATGGAGGGATACATAAATTTAAACTCTCTGCAATGGGTTCTGTTATGCTAAACACAGTAGTAGCAAAAGTGACTCTTTGCTTACACATGCAGATATATATTTTTGCTTGAAGGGGTGGGGCAGTTGATTTGTCACAAACACAATTCCTTACATTCTTCAGCAGCCTCCTCCTCCCTGGCCTCCTCCGGGGATTCCTCCCTGGACTCCTCCTCCTCCCTAGCCTCTTCTGGGGATACCTCCTCTGCCTGCTCATGGCCATCCTCCTCCTCGCCGATCAAGGTTTCTGTGGCAGAGCTAGGTCAGACGGTCTGTTTGAATAAATATGACACATAAGATAGTTTAAAAATGTTATCTCTGTTTCACAATTACATAGAGGCTGATAATGTTAGATTACACTGTGAAATACCCATTTCCACACACAGAGAATTGAGAGGCTTGAGAAAAAAAAAAACTTTTACGCCGCTTACAGATGGCTTGTAGCAATGAATGGATGTGGGTAATATCAAGCACAGAATGAATCAGAAAAATCATTATTACAGGATAAGGTTGATAACAGAATGATTGTCAGGTGAGGCAGACATTTTACATATATAGTATTGGTCTAAGCCCTTGTACTTTGCCTAATAGAGCATATTTTCAGTTGTAGCATGCTATTACTCAAAAAAATCAGTTAAGTGTCCAAAAAAAAAAAGCAAAAAAACATTGCTATTACTAGAGAACTCACTTTGTCTAAGCTCATTTCTTAAATCATCAAGGAGCTGTGACGTGCCTACGAAGATCGCTCCAGCGCCACTGGAACTGCACAACAGTCCATCTTTTCTTGAATTGGTGCCGTATTTGGTGGCGAACAGCAAATTATGCCCGCAGATTGTCCTTATTTGTCATGTACCAGCCAGGAGACTAGTACAAATCATACATGGTGGCAGCAAGGATGCGCAGCTCTGCCTGTGCAAATGTCTGTGCCTTCATGTTTCCAAGTGTATGATTCTTCAACATTCGGCACTGTGATTGGTTCTCAGTGCTTGTATGGGCATTCGCATGTCACTCACGGATCCATACAATAATGTTTGTAACATGTCTGCCTTACCTGTCAATTAATATCGGTGTCCAAGCAATTTTGGACGTGGCCATCCCCTTGCTAATCATACACTGTGATTCGCAAATTTGTACCAGGAATCACATTAAAACGCACCTGTTTGCTATATTTAAAACACTGCTCAGGTATTCATCGCCCTGCCACTTTGTGACTTCAGAAGTATTTGTTTTGGAATCCTGAAAGGCTGCACCTATTGAAATTACTACCTTCATAGGCAGAGTGACAGCGCCATACTTGACAGTGACTTCATTCTTCACAGACGGTGTGTTGATTGCTCGCAGTTCTACAACATCTGTGTCACGGCTCTGAACGATTTTTGTGGATCCCCTGCCTCTACTATAGAGAACTTGCCCAGGAGTGCAGAGTCTAACGGATAGGAGGTTTTCACCAGGGATCCCCGCAAGGGAATATGGTCTCCACTGCTCCTATTCCACAGGTCGCGGTCTCCCAGACTAGTACTAGTGGAGGATAGTGGAGCCAGAACACAATAGTATTTAGAATGGTGATATTCACAGGATTAAAAGTTCACGGCTCATAAGCATCACTGATAATAATAACACAGGAGATAGTAGTAGTGCTGAAAAGTAGTGTATTGACTTATGGTACAACAGGAATGAGAGAATATATATATATATAAATATATATATATCGGCAGAGATGAACACACGGCAGTTGGTCAGATTGCAGAGACAAATCACATATGCTACTTCATAGTTGGTAACCCTTGGCAACAGCATGAGATGAATAACACAACAGTTCAATGCAGTGGTGATGAATAAGAATACTTGGATCCAGTATAGAAACACACAGCAGATGAATGTGAATCACTGGTACAGCTAAAGTCCAAACAGAGTAGTATATAGAACTTGTCTGATCCGAGAATAGAGATGATTCAACATAGCAGGTGGTTACTGGCATTTCGGGGATTCTTATATAGCAGAGCAATAAGCGTTAAACAACACCCAAGGACTTGGATAAACACAGACACATCCAGCAGAATGTTGCCTAGAAGTAGCAGAGGAGTGAGGAGTAGCTGAACCGTGCGTGGAACTACAGATAACAGGTAATCCAGTCGTAGATGCAAAGGTAAGTTCACAGTAGTATGAGGCAGCTGAACAGAGGCACGCAACTTGAGCTGAATTAATAGCCACAGGTACAACACGCAGTTCACAATAACAGTCCAGCAAACAGGTTAACAGCAGAGTGAGGATTAAACTGTGCCAGACGTGGAACTACAGGTGAACGGTAACTTGACAGTAGATCTATCAGTGAGATGTAGTGGTATAGAGCCAGCCAGATAGAGATGAACTTGAGCCAAAGATTAGGCACAGGTGCAGTAAACAACTCACGATAGTAGCTCAGCGTGCAGATGAACAGCGGAGAGGAGTTTCAGCTGAGCCGGCCATGAACCAAAGATGACAGTTAACTTCGGCAATAGAACCAACAGTAAGTAAAGTGATGTTGAAGCAGCCGAGTAGCGATGATCGCAGGACAGCAGTCCATATACCGTGATAGTTCAGCGAGCAGGTAACAGACACGGAAGGTCACGGTATGCAGCCAGATCCTAATGCAGAGTGAGTAGCACAAAGAACAGGCAACGAGTCCATAATCATGGGAGGTTAACAATAGTGCTCCAGGACCAATGAGAATCGGAAGGAGGTCCAGATCAAGGTAGCAAGGAACACCTGTGTGAAAGTAATGACTCTGAAGCAGAAGTAAGCACAATCATGGTTCTTAAAGAGAAAGTCACAGCGCCGGCACCTAACTATGGGACCGGCGTGTGACAATCTGTTTTTCAAGCTGTCAGAATTACAACACTGTCAGTGAGTTTGCATTCGGTGTGTTTATGTGGGGGTGTATGTTGTCGGTGTGTTTTTAGTCGGGATATAGTTTACCACCGACGTAAACACCTATTTTGTGTAGTTCACAGTGGTCTGCCCATCACACGCCCCTTTATACTTCGAATGATGTAGGGTGTTGTAAGTGGTGTTTGCACTCGTATATGCAGATACTTTGACTACTAATTTGCTTGTTTCTCACTGTTTTGCGTACTTAACTCCTGGTTCTGGCCTTGCACACAAAATCAGCAGATATGTCCTTGATGAATCAGGCCCACTAAGTCCAGAAATGGTATCTAGGTTCATCTTTTACCTGTGGGATGACAGGTTAGGAGGTGTTACACTCTTCCAAGTTCAAACAATAAGACAGCTAGTAGCACTAAAAACATCTTTGACAGGGGAGTAGCTAGGGTAGATCTTATATAATTTGGTTGGTACAAGGTACCAACGATACAGTACTTTATATGCGTTTTCTTTAATACCTACATTAATAGAAGATTTGGCGACTCCCAAGCAAATGTCTGACCAATCTTCTGCATCTAGCTCCTCACTCACATCCCCCTCCCAATTCCTTTTTGTGGGAGGTTTCAAAGAGCTAACCTTTTTTTAAGGAAGGGTGGTAAATGGATGAAATGAGACCCCTGGATTACTCAGACATTTGAATGATGTAAGAAGCCTAGCGGAGATGCTGAGCATGGGGGAAAGGAAGAATATTCTGATTTGTAAATATTAGCGAAAAGTGTAGGTAAGGAGCTTATGGGATTCCTGGAAATATGTTGATTATCTGATGGTAGCAGACTTCAGAAGACCACAAGATTGCAGACACGTATGATGTGGGTAGGAGGGGCAGACTCAATATCCAATCAGACTCGAGACCCAGGAGTGCCACTGAGCACATTTCACGAACTGAGCCACATAAAAGTACTTTTTAAGGTTGGGGAATTCCAGACTCCCTGCTTGACCTGAGCATTTAAGAATTTGCATTCTCATCCTCAGTTATTTGCTTAACTAGATTAAAGAGGAAATCAGCCTCTAGAGTCATGAAAGTCCTGGGAGGGGCATTTATGTTAGCACCCGGCACAAATATAAGAATCTCTGAAGGATATTAATTTTGATCAAAGTATCTTAGCTGATCCATGAAATAAGCAATTTGTCCCAGGATGCTAGGTAAGATTTAGTAGTTGATATGGGAGTAGTTATGCTGAAATAGAGAATCTAGACTCTTAAGTGAATAAATCCCCAAGTATTTAAATTTGCTTAATTGAGAATTAAATTAAAAATTTAGCTCTAACAATTTTTTGGTGGATTGGGGGAGGAAGAAGCCTTGAGCTTTTATTTTCACATGGTGGCTTTCCCTAATGTGAACTTTTATTGTACTTACAGATATAAATATACTGCAGTCTTTTATGTGTGTCTATGTATGTCAAGTAATGTTTAGACAGAGCGTATTTCCACCCACACTCAAATCAGAACATAACTTGAGATATGTTTGGATTGGAATACGGGCAGAACTACACACTAATTGCATGATCTTTTTTAACACCGAATTTACTTCTCAATTCAATTTAATTTGTCCAACTTGCATTCGGACATGAATTGGAAACCTTTATATATGCATTTGAACGCACATGTATCCAATGTTAAATGAGGCCAAATGTGTATATATGTGTGTGCTTTAGTATCTGTTTAAAGTTATATATATAACAATGGATTCAGCAGAGAGTTTGCTATATTATGTAATGTTTTTAGTTTATTTCACTGAAATTGGCTGAATTTTACAGCAATTGGTTGATGAAGTGGAGTTAAGATAGGAGACAAATATTGGGCAGAGAAAAATGAAAAATGAGGTTAGGGGAAGAGAAGAAAGGAGGGAAGCCCTGGCTGTTTTAATTTTAATGGTCACCACAATTTTTGATGGCATTCCTGCTGAAACCTACAATTAGTTACTTGTGACAGCCTCACAGTATACAAAAAGACAGAGATGAGGGTTGCGCTGCTGACTGAACAAAAAAACAACAATTCTTGTCCACATAGGTATTCTCTTGAGATATAGAGAGAGGCACTGGATAATAATGTACAAAAATATTTATGTAAATTTTGACATCAGAAATTAAACTTGTACCGTAGAACATTACACATTAAAAATCAATATGGAAATTCATATAACACGTATATAACACGAAAGTATAGATTCCAGTACTGAATTAAAACCAACCGTGGCTGGAATTTATAACCATTGATACACTGGAATGCGCAACCAGGAAAAAAGTGTGGCCATCACTAATTAGTCCAGTTCGTAAAAATGTAGGCACATCCAGATAGAAACACTCACTGTGAGAGATCAGCTCACAATAGAAACAAATTAGATGAATAGTGGTATCCGATTATGTATAATCCTCCTTATGTTAATAGTGGATAAAGTAAATACCGTATCACCTGGATCGCGGGAGTCCGTCACACTACCTCTCACACTGCCTATGTTCGTATCGTTCCCTCCTGGGATAGCCAAGCCATCTCCATGCAACACACCGAATAAGGTGGATGGTTCCAATATTGTGGTATCTCACTCCCGACTCAAGCATGAACTATGCACTGATAATATAGAGTCCTGCCAGAAACCTTCAAGTTTAGCATGTGTGCCGGCAATAGCGATCGGAGCGTCCAGGCCAGTGATAAAAGGTGATGAAGAGGTAAGTACAGAGGATACTCCCGTGACCAACACAGATGGTAATAAATCGAAAATCAGAATAGTTAAGATAGGAGACAAATATTGGGCAGAGGAAAATGAAAAATGAGGTTAGGGGAAGAGAAGAAAGGAGGGAAGCCCTGGCTGTTTTAATTTTAATGGTCACCACAATTTTTGATGGCATTCCTGCTGAAACCTAAAATTAGTTACTTGTGACAGCCTCACAGTATAGTTAAATATCCACCCAACACTTCTACTTGCAAAGTAAAGCACTTCTCCCGATCCACCAAAACCCTGCCAAATCCACAAAAAACGTACACTTTAGGGAAAAGCTCTGCCTACTTCTTTGTAAGCCCCATCCCTATCTACGTCTGTCATTCAGAACTGTACTGTCAAAATCAAAACAATTAGGAGAAATGTAGTTATAAATAAACCAATAATAAAGTATTGTCAAATGAACTGTAGAAAAAACTTTTACTTGCTTTCTCATTTGTATGGAGTAATTTTCAACAGCAAATAATTTAAATTGCACAGTTTATGATATTTGCATATACCATGCGAGTTGTGAGCAATGACACTGAAGCTATGTATAACATTGTTGTGGATGAATGTGGTTGCTTTAATAAATTCATATATGCTCTGTGCTATTACATAGCTATTGGCCTGCACTATGTATAAAACAATGTAGCAGCTTAACACTATCTTCATACCTTCCAACATGATAAATTGTACTGGGTACAGCTTTTACCTTTTTTTGAATTGTAGCAACCTGGGGAAAATTAAAAAAAAAATGTTAATTTTACTTAAATATAGTTATTAAGATCTGTGTGAGCTATTAAAATTAGAAAACAAATGTAAAATACAAAAACGGACACATGTTGACTTTTTTTTATATCTGTGTTGCAATGTGATGTTTCATTAAGGGCTGCAATAATTGCACTAGTATGATAAATTGATGGGAATTAGTGACTTTAGGTACAGCATCATATTGCTTCATAACCAATGAAATTAGACATTGGCTTATACCTTTGTACTGAGCGTTTCACAATATGTTGCCTGTCTGTTGGGCAAAGAACTGGTTAATAATCTCTCATTTTGGCATTTGCAATTACTGGCACTCCAGCTAGAGAAAAATAAGGCTGAATAGACTGAAAACAGGCCTACATAAAGGAGAGTGCATTATTTCTGTAAATTGCTGTAATTTCCTGCAAACACAGCTAGGCCCTGTAACTTCAAAGAAAGAAAGAAAACTGCAAGCAACAAGATGGCACTAAACAGCTGTGACATAATGAAGGCGAAACGGCTCTAACACTTCCTAATTGCCAGGCAGATCAAACATCGTAGGCAGAGCTGAAATGGACACCTTACGTTGTGATGGGACACTTTAGGTGAACAAGAGAGAAGAAGGAGTTATGCAGAGAAAAGGAGGTGCTATGAATTGGAGGTGCACATATCTTCTGAAAGCTCTTGAAAGCTGTAAATGCCTGTAAGTACATATGTTTTATATAATGCAATGTAATTATGTAAGTAAATACCTTGATTTTGCATATATAAAAACATACAACCACTTATTTTTCAAATGTGGCATTATGTGGCTGCTCGTAACTTTTCTATAATTACTGCACTGGAAAAAAATCATTGAAAGCTAACTTTTTACTCTGTTATTGGTAACTGTTGTAAGTAGAGATGCTCACTGACCCCCGTGAAGTGGTTTTGGTTTTGGTTTTTTATCTGGATTAGCTTTGTGTTTTGGTTTGGTTTTGGCAAAACCGACCTCGTGTGTTTTGGTTTTGAATTTGGTTTTGGATCTGTATTTTTTTTTAAAAAATTCCTAAAATATGCTAAAATAACATAATTTTGCTCTTTTAATTATCCTACATTAATATTAATCTCAATAACACTAATTTCAAGTCATTTTCAGTCAATTTTGACCACCTCTCAGGTCACAATGTTATTTTCATACACTTTCGGACAAAGACTGCAGCAAGCCCTCTGGATGCTAAAAGAAAGAGCAATGACTCAAACACACGGCAGTTCTTAGCACATCTAGGACACATTGGCACACAGCAGTGGCAGAAAAGAAAATTTGTGCAAGATGGAATTGTCCTTGGGCCCTCCCACCCATCCTTATGTTGGATCTTAAAAAGGACATGCACAGTTTAACAAACCAAGCACTTCAGCCACAAAAGTGGCTGAAGTGCTTGGTTTGTTTGGGCCCCCACAAAACAAGGTAACAATGACCTTAAGACACCTAAGGTAACAGTGCTGTTAATTAACTCTACTGTGGCAAGATATTGTTGTCATCATCCTCAACCTCAACATCCTCATTAGCGCCCTCATCGGCTACACAAATATTCACCTCATCCTGTTGCAATTCCAAAGTGGCATCCTCAATTGGTGTATCACCGTCTACACTCAGGGGACTGTCCAGGCACATATCTGTAGAAATGCAGAAAGGGGCCTTCTTTATGAGTACACTATCAGAATGGTAACGATTACACATAGCACTCGTGGATGTACTCTCCTCAGGGATTGGTGTAATTTCTGAATCTGAACATACATTTTCCTCTAATGCCTTACTATTTTCTTCCAGCTCGGCTTTTACACGTAACAGTATTTTTGCACCACTTTTGGAGTCTAAATAACAAGGTCTTGCTTGGTCATGACTGACCTTACAAGAAGATGCGTCAGTAACAGTTTCAGATCTCGCACTCATAGAGAAAGGCGAAGGCTTCATTCTTTCTTTGCCACTGTGTGTGTAGAATGGCATGTTGGCGATTTTATTTTTTCTGCAGATAACTTTGCCTGGATTACAGCTATTTTTTTCTTAACCAAGATAAAAGTTGTTTTTAACATTTTTGTTTGCCTGACTTAATTACACTGTGTACTTTTACAAAGGCTTTACCAGATTACTATCATCATGACATCATGACTGGTGGCAGAAGCTGCTTGGTGCTTCTGCTCTTCTGTATACTGCTGTGAATCTATTTTGATAACACCGTACACTTTTTGGTGCAAATTTAGAAGAAAAGCCTGCAAGGACTAGTATTTATATTTCAGCAATGACAATTAGCAATGGAGCTCTTGTCTTTGGGTGCATATAACACCGTACACTGTTTGGTGCAAATTCAGAAGAAAAGCCTGCAAGGACTGCTATTTGTATTTCAGCAATTACAGTTAGCAATGGAGCAATGGAGCTCTTGTCTTTGGGTGTATATAACACCTACACTTTTTGGTGTAAATTGAGAAGAAAAGCCTGCAAGGACTAGTATTTGTATTTCAGCAATGACAATTAGCAATGGAGCAATGGAGCTCTCCTTTTTGTGTTACCTATATAACACAGTAGAATTGGACTGCAGAATTACATCAACCCTGTAAGCACTATTATTTGTATTTTTCTGCAATGAGATTAACACTGGAGCTCTTCTTTCTGTGTGTTACCTATATAACACAGTAGAATTGGACTGCAGAATTACACCAACTCTGTCAGCACTAGTATTTGTATTTTTCTGCAATGAGATTTAACAATGGAGCTCTCCTAAATGTCACTGATTTCTTTGTTTAACACTGCTACCACCCTCCTCTTTCAATTCTCTAGCTTTGCCTGCCCAACTGCTCTACACTCTATGCTACCCCTTCTGTGTCCCTCTCTCAAATGGCGCTAGATCACCATGGAGAGTGGTATTTCTAGATTCCAAAACTCCCGAGATCCGACAATGTCACAATGATGTTTTGCCTCGCTTTTGAATCAGACTCGGCTCGGTACTCGGATCCCCTAAGTTCGGGTGTGTTCGGTTTTATGAGGAACCAAGCCTGAGTATCTTTAGTTGTAAGATACTGTCTCTTTTCAATCATAAAAAGTCAGTAGATTCAGCCATTGGCAGTTGCAGCTTATTTGGAAGAGCAAATAATTACATAAAACGACAATTTAACAAAATAAACCATAAGCAATGCTTTAATGATAAAATAAATCAAGGTCTAAGTTGCTAATTTTTTTTCAGGGAGCTACCATGTGCTCAAAAATCCCCTACATTCCTCATATATGCTGGTTATCACAGTACCTCATGCTAAGGTATAAACATTTTGGAGCAAAATTTAAACCATTGACAAATAAAAAAACTTTGCACAACACCACTCCTATTTCAAAGTGTAATTGTTTTAATTCTTTACCTTGACTAAAACAGAGGGGCTGAGATCAATAATGTCTGAAGCACAATCTGTCGATACCTATCCCTATGTATGTAATCAGGAGTATTACATTTTAAATTGCATTTCTCTACTGATCTTCCATTTGTCCTTTAAACATGTTCCCAACTCATATATTCTCAACCACAATTTCATCTTGCATCTCACTATGACTGCCACAAAAATTCTCTCCTCCCATTCACCACTAAACTACCTGTGTGCTTTGTTTGAACCCACTTGGTTAAATTGATTGGCAAAGTAGTCTGGAGATTCTTGAAACTGTTGCATGGAAAGTAGAAGTACCATAATAAACTGTTTAATGTCTCCGTCAAAGAAGGCTGGAGGAGGATCTGATGACTTGGAAAAGGCTTCTGGGTATTCTGGCTCAATAGCAGGCTCTGGACGCTTTGGCTCAATAGCAGGCTCTGGACGCTCTGGCTCAATAGCAGGCTCTGGGCGCTCTGGATCAATAGCAGGCTCTGGGTGCTCTGGCTCAATAGCAGACTCTGGAGATTCCCCTATTTGGGCAGCAGTTTTTGGAGGGTTCCCTACTTGGGCAGCACTCTCTGGAGAGTCCCTGACTGGGAAGGCAGAGCAGGAGCCCCCGACTGGGACAGAAGAGCAGGAGTCCCCAACTGGGACGGCAAGCTGGGCACATCTGACGGATAGCCTAGACTGAACACACCACAGAGACTGGACAGCATTGTGAGAAGCCTCAGAGCAGACAGCACTGTGAGAAGCCTCAGAGCAAACAGCACTGTGAAAAGCCTCAAAGCAGACAGCACCAAGTGGTAACTCGGGCTGAAGAGCATGGAATGGCAACTCGGGCTGAACCGCATGGAATGTCAACTTGGGCTGAAACGCATGGAATGGCAACTCGGGCTGAGTCACATGGATTGGCATCCCATCTGAACCACATGGAATGGCGATGTCTCTGGAGCGTACTGGAGAAACAGGGCCCTCTATGGAGCGGAGTGGAGGGACAGGGCCCCCTCTGGAGCGGACTGGAGGAACAGGGCCCTCTTTGGAGCAGACTGGAGGGGCAGGGCCTTCTGTGGAGAAGGCTGTAAGGGCAGTGTCCCCTCTAGAACAGGCTGTAAAGGCAGAGCCCCCTCTGGAACTGGCTGTAAGGGCAGTGCCCACTCGGAAGCAGGCTGTAAGGGCAGCAAAGCCGAGTGCGGGCTTGTTGCCAAGTAGCTGGTTCCATATATAGTGTGGGATATACCGAGGGCGGGCTTATTTTTCTCTGGTTTTGTTTCAAAATATTGCCTTTTTGTCATAGCAGCTGTCCATCAAGCCTATTTAAGGCACATTTGGGTGTGCAGGAACACAGACAGGACCGCTGGAGCATAAGGGGACCTTGATACTCTGGCACCCTAATAGTGCAAGGAAGTCCCTTATATAGTGTGTACTATGTTCTGATTGGTGACAGTGGGGTCGGCGGTCAGAATCAACTGACCTCAGTCAGGAAGGCAGGGAGAGCGCCCCGTTGCCTAGCAACGTGACGCGGAGAAGCCGGGCATGCACCGGAAACTGCTGGATCCAAATAAAGAGGCGTCCCGTTGCTAGGCACTGGGGCGCGATAGACCAGAACAGGCAGGAGTCCATCCCCGGCATTTCCTGAATGTGTGAGGACAGCGCCTGACAGACAGACATCGGGTAGGTTTCCAGAAGATAAGGTACAGGTGTGTAGCACAAGCTGGCTAATACAAGGATTTCCACAGAAACAGCAATAAACAAAGCAGGTAGTCAAAGGACAAACAAACATTAATGACAAGCACAGGAACCTGGGAGAAGCTGGTAAACAGTAAATAGTGAGTGACAGAGGTGTGCAATAATGAGAACTAGTAATTAACTCCTACCAAGTGAGTAGAAAATGTCTATAGGAGGAACTGGGCGATAGAAGAGACAAACACAGAGTCCTAACATTACCACCCCCCCCCCCCTCCTTAAAGGAGCAGATTCCAGACGCTTCCACAAAGGTTTAATTCAGGCGTTTTTCTTCTTCGGTTTTTTCTGTTTTTTCTTCTGGGATCTTCTAGAGAGCCATAACATCAAGTAGAGAGGTGGTGTGGCTTTCCACCATGAACAAAGGATGAAAGGATGGGGAGAAGAAGAGAAAAAAAAGAGAGAGAGAGGGGGTGAAGGGTGGCAGAGGGAAGGGGGTGGTGAGAAGATAGGAGCCAAGACTAAGTAATTAGAAAATTGTATTAAGAAGGGCATTCGATTATGGAAGTAGGAAGCCCATAGTTCCCAAACTTTGTTAAATGATTTAGACGTGTTGTGAAGGATGCTGATCATATATTCCATTTTATATGTGCACCAGATGCTATCAATGATTGTCTGCAGCATTAGGGCATGGGGCTGTTTCCAATCTTTATTTCTTTGGCACAAGACTGCCAAGACACTATGTCTGCACTTTTTAACCTGGTGGGCAGTAGCAGATAGGATTCCAAATGGCAGGAGGAAGAAACTGGGATAGAGGGGGATGTTGAGTTGCAATAACTGGGGCACAAAGTTCCTAAGCGCTAGCCAGAACTGCTTCAATTTGGGAAATTGCTACAACAATAGAGAAAGGAGCTGTGCAACATCTGCTGGATGAGTCAGGGAAGATTTTATTCAGTTAAGCAGGAACTAAGTACCACCATCATAAAAGTTTGTACACAAATTCTTTCATTTTCATGCAGATAGAGATAGAGGCAGTGTTAGCATTAATTTCCTCCAAGTCTTTGCCACCCAGAGTCTCCCCCCGATCCTCCAACCAGCAGGTTGTGCTGATAGGTAACAGTGCTTGAAATGATGGACTTCCAGGCCTCCGCCCCATACCAACTGCTGCAGGACGCAAAGCTTAAAACTGGGGCATTTCTTGCCCCATATGAAGTGTGATGTGTGTTGTTGTAAAAAATTAAATACATAATGAGGATTCGAATTGGCAGAACTTAAAAAATAAATCTTGGTAATATATTCATTTTAATTTTTTATAAGGTATATTACCGTATATTTAGCTTTTAAGTCATCAAATAAAGGGAAAGAGAGGTGATGTCATATAAGTGTCTAATACCATTTAGGTGTCCAAGAGATGAGGTGTTGCTTCCAATTTTTCCAGATCGGATTTGACCTGGGATAGCAGACTAATGTAATTAGCTTGAAAGAGCTGGCTATATTGTTTGGTAACGTGGATACCTAAGTATTTAATTTTCTTTTGGCGCCATTTGAAGGGGGATTGTTGGGCGAGTTTGAGAATGTATTAACCAATGGTAACCTCAAACCCTATTTGATCTTTAGTTCTTTGTAAGGATATACTTATGTATATCTCAAGCATGCTTAAATTGCTCGACTGTATTAACCTCTACACCTCTGATGGGAGGCCAGTCCATTTACCCACTACCCTTTATGTGAAGTATTTTTTTTTCTGAACCTAGTTGTCTCCAATTTCAGTGCATGTCCTTGTGTTCTAATACTTCTCTTCCTTTGAAAAATGTTTTCATCCTGTACCTTGTTAAAACTCTTAATATATTTGAAAGTTTCTTTCATGTTACCCCTTTCTTTTCTCTGCTCTAAACTATACATATATATATTATTAAGGTCTTTTAGTCTGTTCCGGTAAGTTTTGTGATGTAGGCCATGTACCATTTTAGTTGCCGTACGATGTACAATCTCTAATGTATTCATATCCTTCAGGAGATATGGCCTCCAGAACTGAACACAGTATTCTAGATGAGTCCGGGCCAATGACCTATATACAGGCATCATTACTTATTTTTTTTCCTGCTACTGATTACTCTCAGTATGCAATATATAAATATATGTATATATATATATATATATATATATATATATATATATATATATATATATATATATATATATGAATATATATAGAGAGATAGATACGAATAGTGACATATAGTTTTTAGGTTTCTAACTAGGGTTTTAACTAGTTAACACTATATTTAGTCTTTGGGTTTTTGAGAATGAAGTCCTCAAATATTGCATTTTCTGGCATTAAATTGAAGTTGCCATGCTCTTGACCATTTCTCAAGTCTGCCTAGATAATGACTCATTTCTTTTACCACTCCTGGTGTGTCTACTATGTTGCCTATCTTTGTGCTATCTGCAAAAAGGCATACTTTCCCTTCAATACTATTTGAAATAAAGATATTATAATGCTCCAAGTGCAGATCCCTGGGGTACTACATGTGAGTAGGTTATCAGGAAAAGAGCCCTGAGGTGATAGTTACACCTGCTAGCCTGGTTTAGTGCTGGCCAAGAAGAGGCACACGATCTTCACCAAGAACCTCTGCAGGTCGCAACCCTCTGAAAAGCCACTAGGCATAACATAGCATAGATGGAAGAAGTCCAATAATAAATTGGGAACTGGTTCACAAGCAATAATGCAGTACAAAATCAGGATCAGAGAGAGAGTGGTCAAGAAACAAGCAAGAATTAGTAAATGAGGAGATACTAGGCAGAATAGCAATCCAAGGGAGAAGCACAGGAAAACTCAGCTTGTGCAGGGAGTCACACTGATGTGGAAACCTATTCCTCTGACAGTGTGTTACAACTCACCTGTTCCCCGTTCCTCTGCCGCAATCGCCGCATCGCCTCTCTCGGGTTTCGGCAGCGGCTGGTCACATGATGGGAATTCAAACCTGCACTATGTAAACCCTGCTCTGACAGCGTCAGAGCAACTTCCTCCGTTCCTGACTTGGCGATTCTCAGTGTGGCTCTCTCGTGTACCAGACCTGCTTGCTGACTATTCAGGCTCTCCTATCCCTGTGTTCCAGACCCAGGCTTGCTGACCTTGCTTTCTCTGCTGTCCCAGTGTACCAGCCCCAGGCTTGTTGACTGCGCATATCTCTGGCATTCCTGTGTACCGACCCGGCTATCCTGACTACGCATATCTCTGACATTCCTGTGTACCGACCCGGCTATCCTGACTACGCATATCTCTGGTATTCCTGTGTACTGAACCGGCTATCCTAACTACGCTGTAACAGTTATGTAACAGGTGCAACAATGCAGTAATGTAGATAATAAAATATGGAGTACTTGCCTTATTCTTGATCAGCGCTGGCCGGCCGGTGGTGCGGAGTCTAATGAACATCCTGGTGTTCGCCAAGAACCGCCGCGGGATGGGCTTCGCTGCGGAGGACTTGTGCTATGTCAACTCCATAGCACAAGTTATGTCCTCCAGACAGTGCTGATAGATAAGTGATGGAAGTTGCAAGTCCTCAAAAGTTATTATAGTCGGCATCTAGTATCAGATATGCCAGGAACTGACTTGGACATTTGGTGAGTGCATTTAACTATTGCTTATACCACTGTCTATATGTATGCTTTTTTAAAATTACCCTCACCTCTTTATGTCACCAGGAAGTTCATTACTAACTAGACCAATCCCAAAATGTATATTCTTTTTCTTTTCTTTTTTTTTTTCTCATGTCACATTTCTACTTATCACCATAATACGGGCTGATTGTCCATAAGATATGTTGGCCACTGCTCAATCATCCTCATGTTCAACAGTTCTCTGCAACCTATATACCATAATAACCACTGCAGGTTTGTCCTCTTTCGGAGCCTATAAAAAGTAGGTCACTTAGTAAGTGCAAAGACATTGCTTTTGCCAGAAGATAAATAATAAATTATGCTAGAAAAGGAGTAGAGGAGGAGTATGTAAGTAAACCAAGAAATACATATTTCTAAGAGAGTTGCAATAAATAAATATGACTATAAACACTCCAGCAGTATAATCAATATTTCAAATGTGCTTTAACATTTAGAAAACATTTTAAAGTATTATTGTAAGTGAATGTTTTCAAACACTAGCACCTGCCCTCATTAAAAAATAAAACATCATGACATGTTTACTATTTCATCTGTATCTTAATGTGATGTTTCCTAGAATCTGTAAGGATCGCATATATGTTCCATGCAGACAAATATAAAATATGCTAAAATGGCTAGTTTATCTGACACACAATATGCTTCTGTCTTTGTTTGGTGGATTAACTTGGATTTTTATCGACAACTGTCAAAGTTACAAGCATTAAATCCCTTGATTTAACAAAAATAGTAGGTAATATTTGGGGTGACAGAAGCAAGCTGTCCTTTTTTTGCAAAGCAGAAATTCTTCCTTTGTTTTCTTGATTTCAATCACACAGTGATGTAGCAGACCAAAGCTGTGTGACATTCGGTAAATAAAGAGGCTTTCATTTCAAAAAGCTTTTTCTTAGCTCCCCTTTGGAGTGAATAATTTACATGTGTACGCTTTTTTTTTCATTGAAAGCACAGTGTGACTACAGATTCAACTGAAAGCCCAAGAGTTAGAAAATACAAGGGAGGGGCGAACTAGATGCTTTGATTACACTAAACTACTTTCTCTGTTCTATTTGAAGGAAAGGAAACAAAATCTCTGTATGTGCTGAATCATTTGAATCAACCTTCCTCAGGGTCAGTTTAGAGAAGTCAACAGTTCCATTATATCCTAAAATGCTTCCTTTCTTTTGTAGGTAAAACGACAAACAAACATGTAACTCGTAAGGAAGAAGTGAGATATTCATAGCTTGAGCAAATTGTCGAAGAACTGTTTGATAACTTTAAAGCATGATAGCTCTTATAATTATTCTTTTTTTTTCTTTGTCAGCTTAGGCCAAACACTGTTGGGACATAAAGAGTTTAATAAGTTAATTAACATATTTAAATAAATGTAGCTATGCTTGAAACAAAGATTTGGCTGTTATTTAGCAATGACTATGGAACATGTGTTTTGTTCAGTGATAGATCCTTAAATTAAATTTTCTTATTTCTATATAGTTCTTACATAAGACATATGCTTAAATAATTTAAACTAAAAATCATAGTCAACTTTTACATTAAAGGCCCCCAACACATGGCCTTATGCTCATGGATTATAACATTACTCTGTTTCCACCAGGTGCCAGAAGCTAAGATGGGTACAAATAACACAATTTATGCTGCAACACATGACAACCATTTAAGGATCCTCTTCCTAAATTGTGGATGAGACCTATTATTGTACCTCACTACTGATTGCTGCTCATCATAAAATTTAGTTCAGTGAGACCTTGTGATAAGAGGCAATAATCAGCAATGAGCAGTGATCAACAGCTAGTTTTGCTGGCAGCACAGAAGTATGGCAGTTGCTATGGTAACAATGTAATACTTGAGCCTCTCACTAACCTGCAATGTGCATGTTTTACTGCTGAAGCTAGATGGCACTATGCAAAATATATTGTGACACTATTTATTTATGATAATTTGTTTATATACTGTCCCCTCACATACATACACACGTTTTTGCATGGCGTATAGTGGCATCCCTTGCCTAATGCTCTGTCGACAGAACAATTATAGAGGTATGTGTAGGAGCGGTTTGTCACCAGAGTTACCACATGACATTTACACTTTGACTTTGCATAAAGTACTGACACGGGCTGCAAGATGGGGAAAGTGTCATGCATTTTGACTGTCTGAGGACATCCACATGCCCGCTTACACCAACACCAAGCCATGGAGGCTACAGCCCTGTTCAACCACTTTGCATCATTTCAACAAGTTTGATTCCTCTTTAAAGCTGTTATGCAGTTCTTTATGTAGAATTTCACCCCCGACCAGTTCCGATCTTTCAGCATGGATGGTTCAGCCATGAGGCACGCTTTCCGGGCACCCGCCATGTCTGTATAAACTGCATCAGGTGTTTCTCCACAGACTGTACATCATCTCTGTCCCAGGATTTCCTCCGCAATTCTTTGCAACCTGAAAGTAAGTAGAGTGGTGCATTATGACTCTGCAAAATACAGAGAAGGCAAAATTCTTCTGCCTACCAAAACTCTGTACTACACCTACCTGAGGAAGCCATGGCTGGACACGGGTCCTGTGTTGCCAGGTCCATCCACCGCCTCTCTTCTGACGTGGAAGTGTCGACTAAATGCTCAACCTCGGAAAGCGCTAGGGACACATCTTCGTGGAGATTCGAGGTATCTCTTGAGGAGAAAGAAGTCAGCAATATTTTTGAACCTTTCCCTTCCCTTCCTCGATTGAACAAGATCACCTGTGCCAGGGTGTCTTTTGCAAGTAATACCCAGTAGTTAACCGTAGGCTCGGTGAATATACCACTTCGATTGGCTTGCTACTTCTCAATGAGGTACAAATGCATCTTTTTCACATATTTTGTGAAAGGTAAGAGCTGAGGCATGTTCCACTTGAACTCTTTAAAAGTTTTCAAGGCAGTCAATAAGATCAACTCATTCCATATCGCCTCACATAGCTTCCTCAGATTTCGTGTGTTTTCAAACACAGCAGTGCAGCCCTCCATCATGGCTCGGCACTCCACAATGCTCGCTATCTTTTGTAGGCCATGCCCGATCTTGAGTGCCAGCAAGGGTGTCTTAAACGTACCTGTCTCCTCGTCATAGCTAGCTACCAGCTTCACACCGTCTACTACGTACAGAAAGTTTTATTGGGCAGTAAATTCTTCCATCCTCTCTAAAGGGGTAGCTCTTCTGGACTGTAGCAGTAGCCTGCTCATTTCTCTAAGCTTCTGACGGATGTACTCGTGGCTACCAACATCTGATCTGAACCGGTTGATGCATCGATCATTTTTGACTGCGAGTAAGAGTGCATCCTGAGTCATGTCACTCAAAAGCTTCCAAAAGCCATCACTTATGTCAGGTGGAACGGGCTGAGCAAAGAAGCTCAACGACTGGGCTCTGTTCTTGCCAGGTGTGAGCATGTTGCTCCTTCGGTTTAGCTTACATCTCTTCATGTGTCGCCACAGGTATTTCCTTGCAAACAAGCCCTGGCAGGCTACATAGTTAATGAAGCCTTCAGCATCCATCTCTTTGTCTGGAAGTTTGCACGGGACCAGAAAGCCATGGCCTGCCCTCATTGCCTCAGCATTGTGTGCAAAGTTGCCCCTATTGCAAAGATGTGCCATTTGCATGCACCTTTCTTTCGAGTGTTTGGGGAATTTCAGGGCCCAGGCTACTTTATTCTCATTATGGTGAACATGCTCCATGTGCCAGGCAATTTTTAAGTGGGGCTTCTCACAGTACAGGCAGCACTGCTTTTTGTTATACGACTTGGAGCCATCACTGTTTCTGGATAGCGTTTGGACAGTCACCATGTCGTCTCTCCAACCCTCTGTGTATAAAACATGGCTAGCAGAAGGTCGAGAATGGTCGTACATAGAAATCATTTGTGGGTACCTGCATTCTGCTGCGCTGTTGGGTAATAGGGCATCACCGCTGTTGTCAGAACCGCTTTCCTCTGAATTGTCAAGGGCATACTCATCTCCACTGCTCTCTGGACTATAGTCAGAGCTACCGGTGGGCTCTATCATGCTTCACTGTCCCCGCTTTACCTTCAGCAGTAGACGGATTCGACTGTGTCTTTACCCGCTTGGTGTACAAAGTGCCGGCAGGATGCTGTCACTTCCGGTTCTTGCTCCTGCTATACATTTGGATGGATTACTGGCTTCTAGCGGTGGGATACACTCACACTTTCTACCCTCCATATTGGAAACACGCACATTTTTATTCCGATAAATGTGACTCGTGGGGACATACCGGATTTTTTATTCTGAACATATCAGCAAGGTCCCCTGTATTGATTAGCCTTGAGTAGCTTTGTGGGGACCTCAATTTTTGTCCCTACTACAACTCAGGTCCCCACAGTGTTGGTGTGTAAACAGGTCAATGTCCCCACAAGCATATGAATGCAAGTACACACGCACACACACAATTGTTTTTATTGCATCATGAGGACCCATGTCTAGAAGATGGTGCATAGGGACACTCCTTTCCTAATGCCCTATCAACAAGACAATGATATGGGTATTATTATTATTATCGTAGATTTGAAAGCAGGGCCTGATCAACCATTAGGTTGATCAGGCTGCAACCTGGGGCACTGGGTCCCGGGGGGTGCGGCGATGCCTATATTTAATTTTTTATCACTGTTTGTTTGTTTGTTTTTTTCACCCGGGGTGGGGTGGGGGTAGGGTGGCGAGGGGATCAAAGTAATTTTTGACAACAGGCAGCCAATTGCTAGGCTGCCTGTTGCTGTATGGGCTGTCAGAATACTGAGCATCAGTCAGGAAGCAGAAAGTCTTCACTTCCTGTCTGCAGATCTGAGGTGCGAGGAGCGACGCTGGCCAGCACAACTACAGGTAAGTGAGGGGGCTGCCATACAAATCTATAGGAAGGGGGGGGACTGCCATACAAATCCATAGGGAGAGGACGGACTGCCATACAAATCTATGAGAAGGGAGGGGGGACTGCCATACAAATCTTTAGGAAGGGAGGGGGGCTGCCCTACAAATCTATAGGGAGGGAGAGAGGTTGATATGCATGAAGGAGTGCAGAGGGGGGCTGATATATGTTGTCAGGGGGGTTGTGATGTGACTGGGTGGGAATAGCTGCAGTGGGGTGAGGAAAATAGCTGCGGGAGGAGGTAAGGAAAATGGCTTAGGGGTGTGGGTATGGATGCAGGGTGGGAGGTAAGGAAAATGACTGCAGGTGGGGTTAAGAAAATGGCTGTGGTGGAGAATAAGGAAAATGGCTACAATGGGAATGGGTGCAATGTGGGATGTAAGGAAAATGGCTGCAGGGGAAGCAATGGCTGCAGGGGGATATTTAAAAAATAGAGCAGCTTTGGGGGGCATAATCTCATGATTGTGTGGCGGTTACATGGCTGCTTTCTGTGGTCTCAGCAATCACTAGAATACTAAATATTAGTGAGATGGGGCTGGTAGAAGTTTGTACTTGATTGACCACAAATGTTCAGATATTGCTTATATATGCCTGTACAATGGGGTAGTTTTAGCTGGCCATAGTGGAGTATTTTGTTTTTAAAAAAAAAGGGCCTAATCATTTAGGTTTTGTTAACATTTTGCATTCTAATAAATTTTTGCTTTTTCAAACCAGAACCCCAACTTTCCAGAAGCCAGCGAGAGGACAACAAAGTGGCAAGAGAGAAGAGCAAGAACAGGTAAGAGACAACGGCAAAATCTGTCTGAATTTGAATGCTGGAGAATACTCCTGAACATTCATATTCAGGAGTATTCCTGTACACCTATATACTCGGGGGGGAAGGGGGGGGGCGTATTAACCTACGACGGTCAGAACCCTTACTAAGTTCCTGTTTCTAAGGTGCCACAGTGCTCCACAGCGCCGTACAGTCAGGAAGACAAGAAGACAAAGACATACATAAAACAGGACATACGTAAAACAAGAACCGACAAGGCAGACAAAATGAATGTAGACATGAGAACAAAGGGTATGATGGACCCTGCGCATTAGATAGCTTACATACTAAAAGGATGAGGGCACGGCTGAAACAAGAGGAGCGAGTGTGGCTCAGAGTGTAGATTGGGATAGTTGTGAGGGTGCATTAGTGTGCATAATGTTATTGAGGATAAGGTCATAGATAAAAAAAAAATGGGTTCTCAAAGAGCATCTAAATATTTGAAGGCTGTGGGAAAGTCTGATTGAGCGTGGTAGGGAATTCCATTAGCGGGGAGCAGCAAAGGAGAAATCTTGTAGGCAGGAGAGAGAGGTGGTTATCAGAGATGAGACAAAGCGCATGTTAGAGGTAGATCTAAGAGGGCGGGAGGGAGAGTTTTTTGATATGAGACTTGAGTTATATGCAGGGGTGTTGTTGTTGTGGGCTTTGTAGGTAAGGGTGAGTAATTTGCAAATCCCTACACTGGCTCCCTGTGTCCTCCAGAATCAAATTCAAAGTGGTGCAGCAGATGTGGAGCGATGAGAGAGGATCGGTCTTGCAGCTGCATTTAGGATGGATTGAAGTGTGGATATATGGGTGTCAGGAATGCCAGATAGTGGGAGGATGCAATAATCAAGACGGGAGATGATGAGAGAATGGATAAGAGTTTTGGTAGCATGTTGAGTAAGAAAAGGGAGTTTTCTGGCAATGGTTTTTAAGGTAGAGTCGACAGGGCTGAGAGAGAGTCTAGATGTGAGGAAAAAAGCAGAGGGCGGAGTCAAGTGTAACACCAAGGCAACGGGCTTGGGAGACTGACGAAATTGTGATGTTATTGACAGCGAGTTAGATTTGAGAGCAGTTATTGACTCTGGAAGGATGGAAGTTAATAAGTTCTGTTTTGGACATGTTGAGCTTTAGGTAGCATTGGGACATCCATGTGGAGATAGTTTGATAGTTTTAGAGTTGGTTACACAAGATAGTATAGAAGGAGAGAGGTCAGGGAAATAGATATAGATTTGGGGGTAATCAGCATAAAGGTGGTATTGGAGGCCAAATGAGCAAATTTAGTGCCCAAAGAGAAGAGGTGTACAATGAAAAATAGTAAAGGGCCAAGGACAGAGCCTTGTGGGACCCCAACAGATAGTGGGAGTGGAGGAGAAGATGTGCCAGAGGTAGAAACACTAAAGGAGCGGTTCGATAGCTAGGATGTGAACCAGGACAGGACTGTGTCATAAAGGCCAATGGAGTGAAGGGTGTGTAGGAGAAGAGAGTGATTAACAGTATCAAAAGCAGCAGAGAGGTCCAGGAGAATAAGTATGGAGAAATTACCATTAGATTTTGCATTATTCCCTTTTGTGAGAGTAGTTTCAGTGGAAAGTTGGGGGTGGAAGCCTGATTGCAGAGAGTCGAGAATAGAATGAGAAAAGAGAAAGTGAGACATGTATTTGTACACTAATCTCTCAAGTAGTTTGGAGGCAAAGGGGAGGAGAGAAATAGGGCGGTGATTGGAGAGAAAGGCTGAAATGAGAGATGGTTTCTTTAGCATAGGTGAGATGAGCGCATGTTTAAAGAAGGATGGAAATGTGCCAGTGGAGAGACAGATTGAAGAGGTGAATTAGAGATGGGCATGCAGTGGAGGAGAGGGAGTGGAGTAGTTGGGAGGGAATAGGGTTCAGTGGACATGTGGAGTGGAATTTGGCATGAGGAAATATCTTGTGGAATGGTGTCAATTTTGCCTTTGAAATAAGTGGCAAAATCATGGGCAGTGAGGGAGGAAGGAGCAGGACGTGCAGGTGGCCAGAGAAGTGAGTTGAAGGTGACAAAGAGGCTACGTGGGTTAGAAGACTGGGTGGATATTAAAGATTTGAAGATTGTTTGTTTGGCAATTGAAAGGTTTTGTAAGATAAAAGGATGAATTTGTAGTGGAGGAAATTGGGATAGGAGCAAGATTTTATCCAGTGACGCTGTGCAGTGCGGGAACACTTTTGCAGGTAGCAAGTCTGTTTGTTATGCCATGGCTGAGGTTTGGATTGTGTCAGGCGTAGGCCTTTTTGAGGAATGCAATAGAGCAAAACACTAACCGGTATTAGCACTACTGAACTAGTAGGTGCGGAGTCTAACGTACCCCTGGTGTTCGCCAGGGACCCCCGCAAGGAGGTTTGGACTTCGCTGCACATGGTACGCAGGTCGCGGTCCTATTAGCCAGTTGCTGGTGTAGTGTAGAAGGGTCAGACGGTCCGGGTCACACCAATCAGGAATATACAGTACCAAGGGAAATCCGAAGGAATGGTCGCCAAGCCGGGTTCGCAGTACAAGATGGGTCACTCAGATAATGGGATAGTCACCAAGCCGGGGTCACAACAGGAAGCAGGAACTGTAGAACACACAGGAGAGACTGGAACCAGAAAACCAGGAACACAGGCTAGCAGACCTGTTACTCTGGCACCCTAATGGCGCCAGAGTCAGGTTTAAATAATGGTCAGAAGGCGCTGATTGGCCGGCACAGGGAGGCGGTGATTAGTGGAGAAAGCGGCGTCCTGTTGCCTAGCAACGGGACGGGGGAAAGGGCGCATGCGCCCGACAGCAAGAGGAGAGGACCGGAAGCGAGAGGACTGCAGGACTCCGGAGCAGCCGCAGCGGGAGGTCAGACGTCCTCTACTGTGAATGGGCAGGGAAACCTGTTTCTCATGTCAACATCTATTTGGTTTGTTAAAAAATTGTCATAACTCCACTTTATGACAATTAACCTGTACCTACTTTCTTCCACCAGCACCTGTGGCTTCTGAGATGGTTCAGGCTGGCTCTGGAATAGGTCTGAGGAGATGGAAATATGGTCTTCCAAGACCACCACTGCCTCCTGCTGCCGGGGAGGTCAACCTCTCCACTAGGCACTGCTGCCTCCTCCTGGACCACCCTAGCCATCTCCTGTTAAACCACCTCCTCCTCTTCATTGCGGCGGTGGTGGCGTTAGCTGCATTGGTGTCCTGTTGGAAAGCAGGATGTGTTATATTTGTTTTCATTTTTTATTTTCTCCAACATACACAAACATGCAGATAATAGTAGCTTTCAATGGGAAATACCAGTCATGTTCCATAAATGAAATGGTTAACGTTTGAAACAATGACAAATACTGTCAATGGGACCAGAAATATTTTCACAAATGAAATGCATTAAATGAAGCATAATAAGCACAATAAAGTATATAATAGTATATAATACTTGATGTATGATATGATAATCAGTAGGGAATGGACACAAAAGAGGCCTTTGCAAACATGTCTCCCTGTCTTCTTTGTGGTGAGCCATTTGCATATTACACTGTGTTTTGGGTGTACTTACGAGCATCTATTTCTGCCATTAACTCTGCGAGGAGGCCGGGTTGCCTTCTTCGCAAATCGATCCATCTGCTCCGAAATTGGACGATGGAGCGCTGAATGCCCAATTGCAGGTGCAGACGGCTCGATATGCGCTCAGTTTGTCCTCGTTACTCACATACCGACCTGCGGGTTCAAAGCAATGGTCCAGTGTTGCTGTAAGGACCCGCAGTTCAGTATGTGAGAAAGTAGCTGCTCACATGTTGTCTGAAAACTGAGACACTTTAATATCCTGCCTAGCTATTGGTTCTCAGTGCACATCGGTGCGTCTGCACGTCATGCGCACAACCATTAGTAAGATGGCTGATTTACCTGTTCAGTAAATGATTTTCCTGCCAATGGGTGGGCCTAGCGTGCTGGCGCCTACGCAAGAGAACGCACCGATATCCACTATAAATCTCACACTGCTGACAAGTTCTTGCTGTTAGGAATAGTATTTGACCTGTGGATTTTGAGGTAAGTAAAATGTCTCTAGGTGTGCAGGCTTGCATAGCATATAAGGAGAAGGAATAATTTACCTTTCCTTTCTGCTCTTTCCATTGCCTATTGCTAGACATTTGACACAAATAATCACCCTCCATTTTGAAGTAAGTACAATGGTTCTAGGTGTGCGCCTTTTTGTATAGTAATGGACTAAACATATTTTATTTGAATTTGTAGAGATGTCTGAGCAAGAGGCAAGTCAGCCTTCCGGATCATCCTTTTTTGCAGCCAAAAAATAACGCCAGCCAACTTTCACTAATGGCGAAATCGACATTTTGGTGGAATTTGCTGTTGATAGGCTCCACTCCACTCTGCATCAGCTCTCAGCTGGATCTATATCCGGAATATGGGAAGAAAAAACAAATGAAGTCAATGCCGTGGCTCCAAAAAGACGCGAGGTGCATGAGGTCTATAAAAGGTAAATATGGAATCGTGAAACAATTAGCTCTTTGTTCTTATATAAAATGTGTCAAGGATTTGAGGATATTTTCATCCACCTAATGTGTCTATTTTGCACACAGGTGGCAAGACTTTTAGCATCGCCCTAAGGACAATCTGACAGAGCACAGGAAGCATGCACAAATGACAGGCCAAACTAGAACTCACATCATTGGAGATCAGGGCATTGGGCTGTTTGGATGCGGAGATGGTGCAAGGTGTGGGTCGCATTGACACCGGATGTAGCCCACCCGTCATGCAGTCTATCACAGCTCCAGGTATATACACACACACATATATATATATATTTATATATATATATATATATATATATATATATATATATATATATATATATATATATATGTGTGTAAAAAAATGTATAGCCCTTTAAGTAGCAAATCCTAAGCTCAAACATATTTGCAGTTCGATATAGTGAGAAGTAAAGAAGTTACATTTTAACCACCACGCACAGAAAAAAAAAAAATTATATTGCCAATGTATCGTTACACAATGGCACATAACACGGTATTAACTTTTGTTTTTCAATTTGTCATTCATTGTAGCTGCCAATACAGCTGGAGACAATTCTGAGGATGAGCTGGTTCAAGAGGCACGTGATGTGGAAGAGCATCAGATGACTGAGGAGGCAGAAGTCAGTTAACGGGAATCACTGCACACCTGATATCACAGTATTCTGGAGACTAATACCACTATTCAGTCCAACACCACAGATATTTCCACAACCCTCACCCGTATAGAGCATACTTTATACAGTAGCCTCACCCATATAGAGAACACTTAACCTCTTTAAACAATATCCTTACACGTCTCACTGACCTTATTTCTATCTATATCACCAACAATCCTTCAGCACGCATTTCCCAGGAATCTTATCCTACTTCTTTCTCTCCATCTCCCAGTCCCATCTATCAAACATACTGCACCCCACCTGATTATCGTTCCACAAGTAATCCTATCACGCGCACCCGTGTTCACATACTGAACCACTCCTCTCTCAAGGTCCTATTGGTTCTATCGCAAGACCCCAAATGCAACACCATCCTTACCAAAGAAACCAATATTTGGACAATGAACCATATACCCATTACAATCCGTCATGCAGCTCTCATTTACCTCCACCTGCCCCCCCTGCCATCTCTGCCCCTCTTGCCATCTCTGCCCATCCTGCCTTCTCTGCCATCTCTGCCTCTCCTGCCATCTCTGCCCCTCCTACCATCTCTGCCCCTCCTTCCATCTCTGCCCCTCCTGCCATCTGCCATCTCTGCCTCTCCTGCCATCTCTGTCCTCTTTTCCCCTCCTGCCATCTCTGCCCCTCCTGTCATCTCTACCACCTCTGCCACCCGTGCACCTTGTGCCCCCTGTGCCACCTGTGCCACCCGTGCACCAGGTGCCACTCGTGCACCCCGTTCCACACAATCGATGGCTGCTGCACACCCACACTCTGCTACCTCACTGACCTCTGCTTCCTCCCCACTGTTGCCGTCCACATCACGGGTTACCCGAATCCAGACTCATCCAAGAACAGCAAACAACTATTGTTCCACCAAAGAGGCCACGCAAATCAAAGTAAAGGTCTTTTTTTTATTTTCCTTAGATTGTAAATAAAATATATAATGATATACTTCTTATGTATGTTTTCTTTAGTTAAAACAAGGTTACAAGAAAAGTAGGTGTCCAGGACATATTCTTTAAAGGAGACAGCATCAACCGATTCAGGAGGGCTGGGGTCAGCATCTAACACCTCCTGGCCAGCAACCTCGGCCTCTTCCACCCAAGGAACCCCACTCATAATGATGTGATTATGGAATATGCGACCTCCTGCTCCGTGCGTAGAATCAAAAGAGAAGTATGGCGCCAAAGGCTAAAAGGGAACGCATTATATATATCCTAGAAGGGGTGACAAGAAGGACAAAGGGGAAAAATTTGAGTGACATAATTGTAGCTCCATCAAGAACATAAGCAACATGTTGGATGCCAAATAGTGGTATATGTACAAATAAGAAATAACGCAGATATTACTTCAGAGAAGCTTACATAATATACTTAATTTATTTTGACCCAAGGGTAAATGTTTTGGAAAGCTTTTTATATGGGGAGCTGTCCAGGTGGTTTTTTAAGTTAAACATCACAATTGAATGTTACTGGGAATGATATTGCAATGCTCCATTGTAATATGTCTACTTAGCTATAAAACTTAAGACATGAATATTAACACTTAAAAGTATATATGACGCTTATTTAGGTTAAAAAGAAAAACCTAGTACCCAATAGCCATGCGTCACCATTCGGACTTGCACCACCTTGCCTCTGTTGCAATCTTTCCACATCCCTGATTGCCAGAAGGCAAAGAAGTCATGTATACTCCCTGGACCCATAGCTACCAGGTCAGGAATCTGGAGAGACGCGTCACATATAGCCTGGAGGTTTATCGAGTGGAAATGCTTGCAATTCAAATAAATTGCAGCATTCCCTCCCGAGGGGATCAAGGCTACTTGAGTACCATCTACTCCCCCTATGACGTGCGGAAAACCGGCTATGGTGGCAAACTGCCGTTTGATCTGCATAAAGGACTTCTCATCGAGTGGCAGATGTATGAATTGCCTGAGCCGTGACAGGAACGCCTGCAGAACAACCTTCAGCACACGACTGAAGGACTTCTGGGACGTCCCTGCCATGACTCCCACTGTGGTCTGAAAAGACCCTGTGGCTCAAAAAAGCAATACCGCCAACAGTTTGGTCAATGGAGATATTGCTGTAGGGACGTTGCGCATCGGCTCCAGGTCAATCTGCACAATGTGCAGGGTGTCCAGGATGACACGAGGCAGGAGCCAATAACGACGAACCACCTCAGCATCAGACATCCCAAAGAGGCTGACACGTGGTCTTAAGACACGCTCCCTGGGCTGGCGACGATGGACTAGTTGCTGGTTTTGGAGGCATCAACACTTTTTGCCCTCCTGCCCTGCCACATGTGCCTCGGCATTTTCTAAAAAATTATATATTTAATAGAGAAGGATGTTACAAAAAATACACTACCTCATAATTTTGGAAATGTCACTCCTGTTTGCAAAGGAAACATTTACAATATACTAACACCTACAAGTGAGTTGTCAAAACTCATAAAGGGGCTGAAAAAAAGAGAAGCAATTATTTACAATTAAAACAGAGAACACAATTTGCCATTGTGCCACATGACTTGGCATTAAACAAATCAAGAAAAAAAACAAAAAAACAAACAAACACATACATATGTCTCAGGGGGAAAAGGAATGATTCCTTCTCCTTATATGCCCTGTAAGCCTGTACACCTAGGGTAATTTTACTTATCTCAAAATGGAAGGTTATCATTTGTGCAAAATGTCCAGCAATAGGCAATGGAAAGCTAAAGAACAGAATGGAAACATAAGAAAACTAGTAAACAGCCACATTAGTTGGCTAAGAAACACAGTAAAAACAAGGAAGCTATAATATGAAACAAAGTATGGGGAAAAAAAGAGCACATACATATGTCTCAGGGGGAAAGACCAAAAACAAGTATTAAAATGAAAACAATTGGTTACCTGTAAACAAACATTTAAAAAAGTACAAACCAAGCCAACCTTGGTAATAGCTTGTAATATATAAAGCAAACATACCAGTAAGTGCAGTCATAGCAGCATACAGGGCACATGCTGTAATCAGAGCTTTATAGCACTATTTAATTGGCAGAGAGTATGCAGGTGATTGGGATCACACGTCACGATCACATGGCGATCCGGACGCCTAATTGTGTATGCTAGTGGTTTGGCACTAAAATAAACCCCAAGCAGGTGCATACTATACGCCAAAAACCACGCAATTGCATACTTTTGCCCAAGTCTGACTTTGATGTCCCTACACGGGAACGTCTTCACTGTGAACTGACTATGACAACACATCCCGTCACCGTCCTTTTCAGGCCCCAAAATCGCAGGCCGTCGTAAGTGGCGATTGCATTTGCAAACGTGAAATTTCTGCGTTCATTCCCTGAATGGTCGCTTCTTTTTCTGTGCATGCATACAAAACTTTTACGTACAGTACGCACACAAAAAGGACATACGTCCCTTAATGACTAAGGCCCTATATGTAGTACCTGGAGCTGCATTGTCTAGGACTGAAGTGAGTGTTTTGTTATAGAAAGAGGCAGCCTGATTAGGACAGGACAATGCAGTCATTGGAGAAAATAGTTGTTTTAGTGAAAATGAAAAGTGGATTGGGTTAAGAGTACTTAGGTTTTGTTGTGTACATGTGTATTTGGGTGCAGGGGGAAGGGCATGAGGTAAGGTGAGACTGAAGGAAAGAATGTTGTTGTCAGAGAGTGGGAAGGCTGAATTGGAGAAATTAGATATGGAGCAGTAGCGGGAGAAGACAAGGTCAAGGGAGTGCCCATCACAGTGGGTGAGAGATGAGGTCCATTGGGAGAGATCAAAGAAGGAAGTAAGTGAAAGAAGTGTAATGGCAGAAGAGACAGTGGGATTATCATGTTGAAATCACCTAGTATGAGTATTGGCAGGTCAAAGGATAGGAAATAAGTGAGCCAGGCCGCAAAGTTGTCAAGGAATTGGGAAACTGGACCTGGGGGGTGATTAATGACAGCAACACAAAGATAGAGAGAATAAAATAGACGGATAGTGTGGACTTCAAAGGAAGAGAATGAGAGGGAGGATTCAGAGGGTATGAGTTGGAAGGTGCAGTTTGGAGTGAGTAGAATACCTCCTCCACCACCTTGTCTTTTTCTGGGTCTGGGAGTTCGGCTGAGGGAAAGTCCCCTTCATAGGAGAGAGCTGCAGGGGATGTAGTGTCAGAGAAGGTGAGCCAGGTTTCAGTAATGACAAGGAGGTTAAAGGATTTAGAAATTAATAGATCATGGATGGATGTAAGTTTGTTACAAACGGATCTGGCGTTCCATAGTGCTCAGGAGAAGGGAAGAGAGGGTAGTGGAGATATGTGGAAAAGGTTGGCGGGATTGGAAGCACGGGATGTTTGGAAAGGTTTGGGGTGCAGTGAGGTGCGTGAGCAGATAATGGGAATTGTGCAGGCCCAGGGTTAGGCGTTATATCACCAGCATCCATAAGAAGGAAAGTGAGACAGAAAGAGAACATGCGAGAAGAAATGAGAAAGAGGACATACGAGGAGGATTTGTGGGTGTGAGACTTATTTTTGTTTTTGTAGGCTTGTGAGTGTGGTGTGTGAAGGAGACAAAACAGTTAATTTGTACAAATCCTTCACCTAGCAAACAGGCATTACGGTTACAAATAGCACAGAGCAACATCACAAATCACTGTATTCCTCAAAATTGCCACAATTATGATACTCTCACTCAGCAGCAATCTTTCTCTTCTCCAATAAACAGTTTCTTTCTCCAGGCAATTCAATAAAACACACTACCTTGTCTGTCTTTCCTCCAATTTGACATAAATGTTAAATACATTTACAACCACACTGTTCCCTCTTTTCCTCTTATGTGTGAGCATACAGTCACTTTAGTAGAAGCTGGCTCCTCATCATACAGTTAGTGCTTTTCAACGGATAGTTGTTAAGGTAATGTTAAGGTGTTTGTTGCAATGTTCCTTAGTTTTAGACTTCACCCTTGTTACTATATCACAGTCCTGAAAAAAGGTTATTATAAAATAATATTCAGATCTTATTCAGGTCTCCCTACCTGTTCCCTACCTGACTAGTAACAAAAATACTCAGTCCAAGTAGACCAATAACAAAGTAAACATGGGTTACTTATTCCCAATGGTTTCCAGCATCTGTATTCAAGATGGCTTCTCTCAGCTTATGATTGGGACTTTAATAAATGTGCACTATTTACAAATGTAAGTGTAAATGCAGCAAACTAATCGCAGGGTAAAACTAATATAAATATATTTAGCCTACTTCTTCCAATTATTTGACTTCCACACAGCGACTATAGGAACATCAACAAGCCATCAAGACCTACACATCAAACCATGAGATAGGGAGAGGAGAGATCTGATATCTTACACCAGCCCTCTGGAGAACCCTTTCTGTTTATGCAAGCTCCTGAAACCAATTGAAATTGTAACAAATTAAGTGAGTACAGACACTGTCAGCCTGAGTCGAGTTATACTCATAATCAAACAATTGGAAAAACAGCTGAAGGAGGAGATGAAACTTAATGATTCTGCTATGTGTGTTGGCCTATAGATCAAGTTGTTTATTCTCTTCGCCAGGACCCAAGTGTTTTCAGAATCTTGAAATTGGATCACTATGTTTTGGTAACTATGCTTTATCCTAGGTTTAAGTCATATGTCTTTCTTTCCAACTGACACAAATCTTAACAGATATAAACAACTCCTTGTGAGCAACCTTACAACTTCAGTCATACACAACACAAAAGGAAAAAACTTCCTTTTTGTAAGGGTCACACTGATGATGAGTCAACACAGCATACCAATATGAAAGGTTATTCTGACATCTGGTTAGAGTGTTTAGCACAGCCAGGGACATTGTGAGTGATCATCAGTGGAGACTACTTCCCAAAAATGTTAAAAAACTGGTGGTCCTCAAAATGAACCTTAAATTATATGAGACATACTATTGTTACTAATAATTGCAAAAGAGAATCGATTACGCTAGATTTCAGTGGGGATGAACTAGTACTGTGTGATGATGGTCTTAAAATCAGTGATGAGGATGAAGATGAGAGTGATGACATTATCAACATAGAGGAAGAAGACTACTGTTAGCCGTATGCCCATCAGTATATTGTTAAATTCCCCATCTATTCTCCTGCTCAGCCAACAACCAAAATGTTGTCTTTTGTGGGGACCCAATCAAATCAAGCACTTCAGCCACAAAAGTGACAGTCCCTGTCGCTGAAGTGCTTGGTTTGTTAAACTATGCATGTCTTTTATAATATTTGGGTGGGCCTAAGGACAATTTTATCTTAAATTAGTTTCCATTATGGCCTTGGTCTATCACATTGTTTCCCAAACCCAGTCCTCAGGGATCACTAACAGTGCATCTTTTCCATATGTCTCTGCTGGAGCATAGGTGTATTCATTACTGAATCAAAGATGGTACTAATTATTGTTTTTGTGACCTGTAAAACATGCACTGTTAGGGGTCCCTGAGGATGGGGTTTGAGAAACACTGGTCTATCATCTTGTGTGAAATGCTATGTGGTTGACAGCTAAACATTCATTTGATCGACATTCAAAAAGTTGACAACATTAGTTCAATAATTCAGATGTTGAAAATATTATTAGGTCAACAATTCACATGGTTGACAATATTATTAGGTCGACAATTCAAATGTCGACAGTATTATATGTTTAGTGTTAGGGATAGGGTTAGCAATAGGAATAGGTTTAGGAAAAGGGATAGAGTTAGGGTTAGGAATATTATTGTCAACCTTATAATAATGTCTACATTTCAATTGCAACCTAATAATGCTGTCAATTTCATTATCGACAACTTTCCAACCCTGTCTATATTAGGGTGTACACCATATAAATGTTGATCATATAACTGTCGGACATATTTATCAAACCTGGGTGGAAGGGTCACAGGACAGTTCCATCTTGCACTTTTTTACATTATGGCTTTGGTTTATCATCTTGTGTAAAATGTCTACTGATGCTGCTGCTGTCCATCTTATAAGCTCTGATTACTGCTGCCCCTCTCCAATGTTTCACACATGCTGCATAACTGTTACCTACTGGTTGTATCTTCTTTTATAAAATTGCAATTTATTTGATGTAGACATCTGTGATGATTAGGCAGATGAATGAGGGTGATGACCACTGTTAGCCAAATGCCCATTAGTCAATTGTTAAAATCCCTATATATTCTCTAGTTCCACATCCAACATCCAAATTTTTAGCTTTTGGGGGGCCCAAACAAATCAAGCACATATGCATCAAAAATGGCAATCCTTCTGCAGCATTTGGTTTGTTAAACTATGCATGACCTTTTTAACAAACTGCTGAATTGTAGGGCCCTAGAACAATTCCATCTTCCACCATTTTACATTATGTCCTTGGTATATCATCTTGTGCTAAATTATCTACTGATGCCGTTGTAGTCTGTCTAATGAGCTCTGGTTAGTGCTTCTTCACTTTCCTTGATACATGCATCTAACATTGAAAATATTGTGTCCATGGTCTATTTCTCACAATTTTTCTTCTGGGTACAGCTCACCTTCATCCATCCCCTTGTATAAATGTCTACTGATGCTGCTATCCATTTATTGACCTCCGATAACTGCTTTTCCCCTATCATTATGCTTACTGTCAACATTAAAAATATTGTATCCGTGGTCTTTTTCCCACCGTGTGCTTGCCTTCTGTTTGGCCACCAGATTAAACTTTGCAAGTCAGCGCCTTTATATAATGTGTTGGGACAAGGATGGGGCTTTTGCCAGCTTATTAACCCTCCTCCTCTTGCACGATTGCTCGGGGACAGCTTTCTGCATCAGATATCAGGATTGCAGTCTTACCTGCCAGCCAGGAAAAGGTGAGTTGTTTTTATTTTACAAACTTCAAGTGTGTGGGTTTGGGGGAGGGGGTAGTAGGGTCATCATTTGCCTAGGGTGTCGAGAAGCAGATGGGGGAAGGAAAGGCTGGCATCTGTAGGCCGCGTATTATGGGTAAGTTCACATAATTATGACTCGATTAGACGAGAATGTATAAGCAGATACTATTTTCAGGAAGCATATGTTTTGCGGCTGCGAGGGGCTATATTAGGACTTTTAATTAAATTAATTAACGGCCCTCGCTTCTCACTACTTTAATTGTCACTCCATATGGACTACTGCAGAAAAGACGATTTCCATTTAATTCTTAAAGGGATAAATAATGGATGTGGAGATGTTGTATTTCCCTTTTATTAATAAGATTATTCTGTCTTTTGTATTTGATTGAATTACCCTATATGTATACAACCTAGTAATGTCATAAAATATGTTTTTATTGCATAATTAGGTTGGGTACAAATAGGATAATGACACTACTACATTGAGCACTAACATATATGACTGGCCCTTGCATATTCACATTTCCATCAGGCTTCATACACATACTGATATGCCAGGGGTACGTACTCCCTTGTGCCCTTCTATGCTTAAAGAGATCAAACGAGGATGGGAATGGGTGAAGAGGAGTAGGCATCATACAGTAAGCGAGCTCTGAGTTCAAAACAAGGGAAATTCTTTTGTTATAAATATGACTGCATAAAAGCGATGGGAGCTCTTAATATTAGTACTGTACTGTACTTTATTATTACATAGGGGTCATTATTTTGCCAAGATGTTGATGTATACTCCCAGAAGAGGATGTCAGTGGTGTCAACATGGATCTGAGAAACAAAAAGGCTGAATGAGGGCATTGTACGGGTGTGTTTATTTCAAATATTTTTTATTTAAAACCTGTTTCTGTATATTATTGATATTTTTTCCTGGTGCACTACAGGTCCCAGTGGAGCATGGGTGATACTGCATGCTGGAAATTGTGGCTCACCAAGTGCCAGCATGTCCTAGCAACTATGGGTATGGTGACACTTTTAGTACTATAAGTGCCAACATGCCTAACCATTTAATGGTGGCTTGGGCATGCTGAGACCTGTAGTGCACCACAGACAAAATGCTTAACTAATTCTATTTTTAAATTAGCCTACAACCACTGCTCCAGGAATGTTGGCATAGCCCTAGTGCACTTTTTTTGCTAGCCTGATCTCCTTCCAGCTCTGTTCTGAATGCTCCAGGGTTGGTTGGCTGGCATAGCCTAGTGCTGATACTGGTAAATTTGGAGGACCCATCCTTACTGCCTCCCCAATTTTATCATCCATAGCCCAAGCTGGCAGCACTACGGCTAGTTATTTTGGGGTCGGGGGGAGCTTTTTTTTACAAAAAAAAAAATATTAACGGGCTAATAGGCCGTTAAACAGGGTATCATACATTTTTAACGTAGGACATGCTTTAAGCGAATCTAATATAAATGTTCACATTTTGCATACTTTTCTGTGTTGCAAGCAGCGCTGGTGCTAGGGTCCTTGGCGCCCTAGGCACACTGTGAAAATCGGCACCCCCCTTTTAAAAATCGGCGCCCCCCGCCGCGGGTACCCTGTTAAAGTTGGCGCTTCCCTCCCCTCCCCACGTCTTTCTTTATCTTACCTGCATTAAGCTGCTCCTCTCTGCTCTGTCTTCTCCCCTCCACTCACAGACACTGTCGGGCCGTGATGATGATGTCACGCCCGACAGTCAGTGAGCGGAGGGGAGGAGACAGAGCAGAGAGGAGCAGCTTAATGCAGGTAAGATTCATAGCCCCTTCCCCCCTCCCCTCCCCTCCCCTCCCCGTGGATTTCTCGGAAGCTGTGCAGCGGGTTTAAACGTCCATAGTCATTTTTTTTAATTTTAAGGCGCCCTGCAGAGCCCGGTGCCCTAGGCAATTGCCTAACCTTGCCTAATGGGAGCGCCGGGCCTGGTTGCAAGTATCTTAAGATATGTGTGGCTCAGAATATATAGTACACTAGAGGAAGCAATTGACACCTATGTCATAAGCACTCTATATAAGCCCCTTGTTGCTGATACAAGGTAGTTTAAGTTAGTTCTTTCTCACTGAAATTCGGTTGCCAATGACAACTCTGGTTGCTTGCAAGTTATATGAATAGATGAAGGGTACAGAGCAAGGAGAGTAAATTGATGGCTAAGGTGTGAGTAAAATTATTACTGGGCCCATATTTCAAATGATGCTGTCTCTTAGTAGTTATTGTTTGGTAATCACATTAGATCACCAGAAAATAACACCCTACATTGCAGAAAATATTAATGAGGGGTGATGCAATGACAATATCTTCCCCATCCTGGCTTCAAAAAACTTAGGGTTAATTTAACTCAATGTGGTGGGTTGTCTAGTTTTCAGAATGGTATGCCTAGGTGGCATATTATTCTTACACATTTTATGCATTTTAATGAAGTACAACCAAAGTATTTATTGGTGGTGTCTAGCATAAAAATACATATGTTCTTTTAGTTCACTTTTCTTTTCGGAAGGTATTACTCTGAAAATTCAAAGTCTTCCAGAAAAATACAAGGGGTCTGAGTCATTAAGTTAAATTAAGCAAACAATTTAGTAAGTTTTTTCATGTAGCACACAAATACTTAATAGCTTATTTGTACATTAAAATTCAAAGTTGATCTAGTATATGTCCTACCCCAAATATAAATCTGCCATCACATTTTAAATTTAACTCTCCCTCCAATGCAACATGGTTTTGCATTACTTACTTACGTTTGCTTAAATTTCCTTAATGAATCAGGCCGTATGTGAAGATCTGTTTTTATTACATACTGAGTCTTCTGCACTCTTGTCACCATTGTTGAGAACTAATTTTGTACCAAGGCATTAATAACTGGATGTCTGCCAGTGTAATAAATACATTAAAAGTACAAATGTGACACATGAAATAAAGACAGTCCCAATGTCCCTTTATGGTGACGACCTCATTAAGACAGAAATTATGTTTCAATGAGCAATATTTTAGGTGTGGGTCCATGTCATTAATAACCCTACATAGCTTTGTATCAGCAAATATGGAAACCTTAGATTATCTAAAAATGTATTAATGAAAATAATAAAAAGGACCGGGCCCAATAGTGATCCTTCTGGTTCACTACTAATAACTATAGCCTTTAGTCTAAATATTTTGCATTTATAGCTACTGATTGTCTTCTATTGTTCAACTAGTTCTCCACCCATGTGTATATATCTAGTACTCTCATCGTATTTACTCAATTGTTATGTGGAACTGTACTGAATGCCTTTGCAAAGTCCAAGTATATCAAATCAATTTCACTACTAAGATTCAGCTTGAGACTTACATCCGTATAAAAACTAGCTATATTTGTTATGCATGAAACCATAGTAGCACTGTGTTATCCGATTATTTTCTATAATGTGTTTCAGAATAGCATTGATCAGAATCCCTTCAAATATTTTTTGTAGAAATCAGACTCCCAGGTCTATAATTTACTGGTGACATTTGTTTTTAACCTCTTTAAAGACTGATGCCAAATCTGCTTTCTGCCAATCAGGTAACAATGTGTTGGTTATAAACTAGTCCATGAACATAAGATTTAGAGGCTTATCAGTTGACAAAATTAGATCCTTTATCACATGTATGCAGATACCATCTGGGCAAGTGATTTACCTGTTATTTTTAGGCTTAAGTTTAATTCCTACAGTGTTAGACAATTAACATTTAAAAGTGTGCATAGGTTATAGCTAGACATTATATTGTTTTCCCTCCATTGTGGACACAGTTGAAAAAAAACTTGTTTTAAAATATCATCTTTTTTTCATCTTCTTCGATTAATTTTCATATTTTCTCATAGTGGCCCAATAGTAAAAGTTTTACTATAGATTTTTTAACATTTTTTTTCCTTTTTTATATATTTTGCTACTTACTTGCATTTCCATAATGACTATTCTAATCAATCTAATTTTAACAATTTAAATGCTCTTTACCCTTATTACTTCCAATGATTTTTATTTAACCATATTAGTTTTTTTATTATTATTATTCCTTTCCACATGGTATGTACTTGCAACAGGATTTCTTTCAAACATTTGATCAATTTCCAGTCCCTCCTCAGTCAACAAGACTCACTGGTTTTCTAAACTAATTAAAATTTGCCCATCTATATTTCAAATTCTTTGTTACACACTTACAAAACATTTTATTGAAACTCAAGTTAAATGTTACTTTGTATGTACATCTCAGGTACCTGTAACACGTGAGGCCCATGAAGTATATTTACTAAACTGCAGATTTAAAAAAATTGGAAATGTTGCCTATAGCAACCAATCAGATTCTAGTCATCATTTATTTAATACATTCTATAAAATGACAGAATCTGATTGGCTGCTATTGGCAACATCTCCACTTTTTCAAATCCGCAATATAGTAAATATACCCCTATGTCACAACAAAATCCACATGGACTTAATTGACCTACAGGTGTGAAAGGGTTAATCAAGACAAATGCTCCCAAAATATATCTCATACTACTCACTATTAATCACCAAGTACTGCCACCAGCTGATACTCTTATGAAGTGTTCAGTTACTCCCTGAATTATCTGAATACACCATCACACACTAATTCAATCATGTTTACTGTAAATCAAACAATTCCCTGCCTAAAGGTACCATTGTAAAAACCAAGCCTATCTAGCAAATTGATTCTTTAATATCTCAAAGACAAAACATTACCAAATGGAGTTTAATATGCCAAAAACTCACTATGCTTATTGCATAATACAATGATAAAATAATGGCATACATAAAATATAGATGCTAAACAGTGTGCTAAATTTGAAAATGTATGTTGCTTTTAATTATATTTTCATTGATGGTGTATAATTTACTAAACTATGAGTCCCCTTTCCCTCACTTTTGTTTGCAAAACACTCTTTATAAAAAAAAACAGAATATCTGAAATGTCCATAGCCCATGCACATTACCTGCTGCTTGGGGAAGACTAGAAGTTATGAACTGAAGCACTGAGCCCCAAGAACTACCAATTTCTAAAGTCATTAACTTACATTTATACAATTTGGGCTTGATTCCATTTGTGTTCCATATCTTGCGTGAAATAGCTCTGCGCATGCACCAGAATGGGACTTACATAAATGAATACAATTACATGTAGCTCACGTCCAAACACAAATGACACTTCATCCTCATCGTCATCTATTTATATAGCGCCACTGATTCCGCAGCGCTGAAAAGAGAACGCATTCACATCAGTCCCTGCCCCACTGGAGCTTACAGTCTAAATTCCCTAACATACACACACAAACAGACAGAGAGAGAGAGAGAGAGAGAGAGAGATAGACTAGGGTCAATTTTGATAGCAGCCATTTAACCTACTAGTATCTTTTTGGAGTGTAGGAGAAAACCCACGCAAACACAGGGAGAACATACAAACCACACAGATAAGGCCATGGTTTGGAATTGAACTCATGACCGAAGCATTGTGAGGCAGAAGTGCTAACCACTTATCCACCATGCTGCCTACGACTTGAAGGGAGAAATGGGGATGGGAAGGGGTGGACAAACAAAGCCCATGTACCCTAAGGGTGTGCCCACGCAGAAGTGATCAATTCAAGTCCTGTCGCACACCGAAATAAGCTTCTTTTCAGACGCAAAGTTTGCACCTACTCCATGGCAGGTGTAACTGGCAGATGATTGTGATGACCAAATACAGTATTTACTCTCACAATCTACTGACAATACACTTGAAACCACTCAACTATATATAAGATCATGGCAGAGGGACACCATTGTGCCATTTCGTTTCCAAACAAAATGTTAAAAAGAAAATGAAGTGATAACTGCATACTGGAAAAAGGAAGGTGAAGTTTGTGCAACCAAACAAAATTATTTTATTTTATTTCAAAAACATTGCAGATGTTTGAAATTGTCCTTCTGACCCTTTGAAAGCATTTGCAGAAAATATATTTTTTACAAATGTATATATGTACTTGCATGCGGTTTTGATTTTTATTATTAATCTTTAAAAAAGCATTACATGCTTTATTATACTGATTTTAATTTTTTTTTTGTTTTTAACAAAGTTCTATAAAATATTAAAATATTAACATGGAACAAGCTTTGCTAGCTGCAAGTATGTTTGTTATGTAATGTGTAATTTCAAAAGCGATCCAAAAATCTACAATGCATACGATAATGTTTCCTATATATATATGAGAAAGATATATATCTATATATATATATATATATATATATATACTGATGTCAGACCAGGGAGCGTGTCTTCATCGTCATCATCATCATCATCATCATCATCATCATCAACATTTATTTTAATAGCGCCAGCAGATTCTGCAGCACTTTACAATTGAGAACAAACAGTAATAAAACAATACTGAGTAATACATACAGACAGAGAGGTAAGAGGGCCCTGCTCGCAAGCTTACAGTCTATGGGACAATGGTTTGATACACAAGGGTATGTGCTATATCATATTAAATATTTGTCCAGCTATAATGCAAAGGTTACTAAGTAGTTAGTGGTCTGTATGCTCAGTCACACAACTATATTGGTCAGAGGGTTGTTGTCTTGTGTTAGCTGTGTAGAGGGTTGTAATAGGGTAATCTAGGGGGATTAGGAGAGTGGTAGAGGAATATAATAAGCTTGTCTGAAGAGGTGGATTTTTAGAGAATGCTTGAAGGTTTGAAGACTAGACTGGAAATTTTGTGGTGCAAGGAAGTGAATTCCATAAAGTGGGTGTAGCCCGAAAAAGTCCTGTTTCTTCAGGCCATGTGACAGCCTCTTTGAGATGTCAGATTCTGATATGATCCGTTGCTATTGGCTTCCACCTCATGTCATCCTGGACACCCTGCGCATTGTGCAAAGTGATCTAGAACCTCTGTGCAACATCCCCACAGTAATACCATCACTGACCAAACACTTGGTGGCGTTACACTTCTGTGAGTCTGGGTCATTCTAGACCACAGTGGGTGTTGTGACAGGAATGCTCCAGCCCACTTTTAGTCATATACTCTGATGCATTTCTTTACTTAAAAATAATTTCATCAGAGAGAATTTTACTATATTAATTAACGGAGTTTGCTGCTTCCATTACATGTTTTATTTATTCACCAATTCTGATCTGGATCCACTCATTTTTCTGGCAAGAGTTAGTATTCGGAATAAGGACCACATTATGCTACTTTTTCTCCACTGAATGTATTTAATATCTGTGGGCCCACAGTAACATATAAAAAGGACATTTATTCATTTATAGACATTGGGATTTTAGGTAGTGGACCTTTCCTTACAAGGATATCCAGTAAGATGGTTATTAATATTAAGAATTCAAATCAACTCTATAGGGTTCTTAGCACTTTTTATATGACTCTTTCAAATGTTGATATTTTACTATTTCTAATAAATGCTATTATTGTATTGATTAGTGACTATGTGCGATCATCCTTTGACAGTTTCTCCAGGACATAAATAATTCGCTCAGTGCTGTATTCTTTTGTTTTAGATTCCAGTCCAAATTAAACAAAAATTATTAGCAATTATTTATAATAAAAAAAAACACTTGGTTTATACCTTTAGTAATTGCTTAATTAAAATGTATTGTTTACAAAATATAACTATTGCAAACAGTTTAGCTTTAACCCTGGTCCTTACCGGTGAAATATTATTAAATATATACATGAAGAGTGTGTCTGTAAAAAAAAAATATGTAATTTAAAATACTCTTATCAACCCATAGGTGGGGGCAGATTATATAGTCTATGAGGGGACTAATATCCTTAAGTTGTTTTGTATCAATAAAATATTGAAAAAATATTTATAAAGTTGTGTTTCAGTTTTCAATTGTTGTGTGTTTTTTTGTAAGCAAATGTGTAATGAGACATTTTGTAAGTGAGTATGTTAAAAAGGGTTTATTTTTATCATGGAACATTGCAGGCTAATGAGGTAATGTAGTGAAAGAGTAAGTATGATGTAATTCTCATGAAGCAGTCAGTGTTTAGTAGTAATACAGTAAATGAGAGTAAGTAAGGAAATACACTCAAGTGTGTTCGGATGTGAATTAGGAGTACAGATGGGTGTAGTGCAAAAAGGTGTAATTGCTCCAAACTGAAGTAGAAGAGCATAAAATAAGTTATGCCTTAATTGCACATATTATCTACGTATTCTGTTCCTATATACGCTCATTGAATAACCACACACTTTTACACTTTCCCTCTTATGACACGCCTACTTCAGTTCTATAAACCTAATTTACTGTATCCCACAAATTTCTATATATAATATCTCCTGTATAAAGACATCATAAATTCATATTCACAATGTAGCTACATACAGTCAGGTCCATAAATATTGGGACATCGACACAATTCTCATATTTTGGGCTCTATACACCACCACAATGGATTTGAAATGAAACAAACAAGATGTGCTTTAAGTGCAGACTGTCAGCTTGCTTTAATTTGAGGGAATTTACATCCAAATCAGGTAAACAGTGTAGGAAGTACAACGGTTTCTATATGTGCCTCCCACTTTTTAAGGGACCAAAAGTAATGGGATAATCTAAACAATCCTACATCAAACTTTTACTCTTTAATACTTTGTTGCAAATCCTTTGCAGTCAATTACAGCCTGAAGTCTGGAAGGCATAGACATCACCAGACCCTGGGTTTCATCCCTGGTGATGCTCTGCCAGGCTTCTACTGCAAATGTCTTCAGTTCCTGCTAGTTCTTGGGGCATTTTCTCTTCAGTTTTGTCTTCATCAAGTGAAATGCATGCTCAATTGGATTCAAGTCAGGTGATTGACTTGGCCATTGCATAACATTCCACTTTTTAGCCTTAAAAAACTCTTTGGTTGCTTTTGCAGTATGCTTCAGGTCATTGTCCATCTGCACTGTGAAGCGCCGTCCAATGAGTTCTGAAGCATTTGACTGAATATGAGCAGATAATATTGCCAGAAACACTTCAGAATTCATCCTGCTGCTTTTGTCAGCAGTCACATCATCAATAAATACAAGGGAACCAGTTCCATTGGCAGCCATACATGCCCACGCCATTACACTACCACCACCATGCTTCACTGATGAGGTGGTATGTTTTGGATCATGAGCAGTTCCTTTCCTTCTCCATGCTCTTCTCTTCCCATCACTCTGGTACAAGTTGATCTTTGTCTCATCTGTCCATAGGATGTTGATCCAGAACTGTAATGGCTTTTATAGATGTTGTTTGCCAAACTCTAATCTGGTCTTCCTGTTTTTGTGGCTCACCAATGGTTTACATCTTGTGGTGAACCCTCTATATTCACTCTTGTGAAGTCTTCTCTTGATTGTTGACTTTGACACATATACACCTACCTCCTGGAGAGTGTTCTTGATTTGGCCAAATGTTGTGAAGGGGTTTTTCTTCACCAGGGAAGAAATTCTTCTGTCATCCACCACAGCTGTTTTCCGTGGTCTTCCGGGTCTTTTGGTGTTGCTGAGCTCTCCGGTGCGTTCTTTCTTTTTAAGAATGTTCCAAACAGTTGATTTGGCCACACCTAATGTTTTTGCTATCTCTCTGATGGGTTTGTTTTGATTTTTCACCCTAATGATGGCTTGCTTCACTGATAGTGACAGCTCTTGGGATCTCATATTGAGAGTCGACAGCAACAGATTCCAAATCGAAATGTCACACCTAGAATCAACTCCAGACCTTTTACCTGCTTAATTGATGATGAAATAACGAGGGAATAGCTCACACATGTCCATGAAATAGCTTTTGAGTCGATTGTCCCATTACTTTTGGTCCCTTAAAAAGTGTGAGGCACATATAGAAACCGTTGTAATTCCTACACCGTTCACCTGATTTGGATGTAAATTCCCTCAAATTAAAGCTTAGCATCTGCAGTTAAAGCACATCTTGTCTGTTTCATTTAAAATCTATTGTGGTGGTGTATAGAGCCCAAAATATGAGAATTGTGTCGATGTCCCAATATTTATGGACCTGACTGTATGTATGAAGCATAATCTTTACTTGTTCAATTATGTAGTAATATAATTTCAAAAGCATAATCGTATACATGTTACATAAAATAGATGGCATTCTGTGTGTTGGCACAATATCTTATTAACATCCTGCTAATCATGTATGTCTTAATCATGGGGGTGTGTGTATGCATGTGTGTGCATGTATCCTAGAATTCATTACAATTCACATGTTAGCTGCATTATCTACATCTTAATCCTAATTCAACTATATATGTATATTATTAAAGTAATTCTATCTTTTTTAAATACGCATTGTATAAGCGATTTGTGTTGTGTTTCCAAAGCACAAAGTAATTTATTTTAGCAGATGCAAAATTTAACAATTCAATACATGATTATAATTCAGTACAGCCAATACCAAAAGATACATACATACCGCTGCGCTCGCTTGCGCGAGCTGCGCTCCCACTGGTACGAGCTGACAGTACTTCACTTCAGAATACTGTGGTCAGAGAAGACTGAGGCCAGTGCCAGTGAGAGCTGTATTATATACACTCAGTGTTACAGTGAAAACAATGCAGATGGTGTGGCTTGCTTCTATTGGTCCAGGTATCAGGAAGGTCCAGTGTGCTGCAGGGCCAGTTCAAACCAAAATATCCAAAGGTGGGGGTCATCTCTCCAGGGGTTGTGCTCTGACTTTCCAAAACAAAAATCCAGTTACAACTAGTCTATTAGCATTTTATAGTCAGTATTATTTTAAACATTTATTCCCTAACATCGCTAACTAGAGTATGCAATGTGTGATCTCTTCAGCGAAAGAACCGGACAACTGCTGATGAATAGGGGATTAAAATGATACCAGACATGACACATTTCCTGTAACCTGAACCTTAAATAACACTAAAGTGTATATATAATCATAATATATAAACTAATAATAAACTAAATACTATCTGCTCACAAATCACTGTGGCATGGAATCAATATAAATATGAAATATATAAATAACTTTATGTTGTAGTGTGAGTGTGTACGTGCGTATTTTACCGCGTGATCGCGCCATGCCACGTGTAGCATGGCATGCTGAGTGCAATCGCATGATAAAACAATATCAACCAATATACTTTCGTTCATCCAATTATACGACTTTGACAATATATATATATATATATATATATATATATCTATCTATATATATATCTATTCCAATAAATATAACAAAAGAACAAGCTCTTGCAGCACTACACGGTAATGAACAATGATTATAAATATAACTCCTAGTCACCAAATTAATCAAAGGATCTGTTTAACAAATAATACATAAGTAAAAACACATTACCTAAACGTCAATTAACAATTTAGGAGTCGGTCAATTTGAATCACATAAAGATTATGTCCGAAATTTAATATAGAAAACATTTAGAGAATTATAGTATAAAAGACATATCAGATAGTGAGGTATTTTCACGTAATAATGTAGTAGCATAGCTCTGAATGACCAACAGTTCCAATAATAAAAATATTCAATGTGCAGCCTTATTATCCAATAATAATGTTTGAATGTGGGCCCACACTAACATAATTTGTTGAATGGATCCAATCCTCTTAAATGAAGAGAATAAATTCAGTATACACTGCTCTTACTAATATCTATTGAAATTAATTACGCAATAGTCTAGTAGTCCTCCAGTCTCATGTGTATTTCAATTGGGAATCTTCTCAATAGAATAATAGATGTTACGATGTTTTATCAATCCAATATTATGATATACGTTCCACATGGGTGAACAAATATGTAAATTAGTCTGAGTAGTTATATCTGTATAACCAGGCGCGGGCTGACGTCCGGGGGGCACACGCCGCACAGGCGGCCGCATCACATGACACGTGATGCGGCCGCGTCACGTTGATATTACTTCCGGGGAGCCGGCGGCCCTAACAGCCGTGATTCTGAGCGGCCCGGGGGGCCGATGCCCCCCTGTCCCCCGGCCCAGCCCGCCCCTGTGTATAACTCTCTTCTCATATATTAATAAGTAGTACTTCAAACAGAAATCGTGTCACTTGCAATCATTGTATCAATCAAATGACAGCGCTCACCTGTCTTGTTACCGAACTTCCCAAGGAAAGGTGATATGGTGGATAGATGTGTGTGTCTAAATCTATTCCAGCAACCGCTGATAGGGGATTTTGCCCTCAAGTAACAGTTCCTCTCTAGCGGGTTGTCACGACCGATGTTTGGATGCCTGTACTCAGTATGTGCGCTCCGACACTTGCTAACAGACTGCCGCCAGCAGTGAGCTTACCCGGGGATCTGTTTTTCTTGAATTAGGCACTACTTGAGTAAACACTAATGAGAATGCAGACAACTCACTTGGTTTCTGGAGGTGAACATCACATGAGAAGGATTCCCATATGGTAAACTAGTTAACACGTTGCCATTAAAATCTATAACAGTTCACAATGTAAGCTGGACAACGGTATAAAAACTTGACAAGAGTACAGAATGTTAAACTAAATAGTATGCTTAGGGCTCTTATTTAACATAAAACTATTCAATTTATTGACCTATCAGATACTGCTAAATCAATTGGTGAACCAGGAGAAAATGAGAAAGTGATAAAATTAACCAAAAGGTGCCAAAATCCATTATGGAAATAGAGATGTACATATAACAAATATAGTATCCAACCTAATTGACACAAATACAGACATATATATATCGATTAAAACCAAATGGTATATATTAAATATAATGTCAGAATTATGTCCAATTTTGATGGATTGCAATACATATACTCTAGCCTTCATAACAAAACTTATCTTAAAGTGCAAAGTCATTACCCTAAATGGCCAACCTCCCTTCATACTTTGCTACGAACACATGCTAGCAGCATATGGATCCCTGGTGGCCATTTTCCTGACAATACAACCTTTATAACTATAGCAACAGACCCAGTTCTTAACTTATTAAACAACACAACCAGTATTAGCAATACATCTCCAGTAATATGATACAACACAATACTTACAAGTCGACCACAATTATCTCTCTATTCAGCAGTCATTACACATTGTCCATTAATCTCTCTTTGGTTTCACAAGATATTAACTAGAAATGCTTGGGCTCGGTTTTTGGAAAAATGAGCCCACCCGGACATTGCAGATCCGAATACCGAGCTGAGCTGGCTCGGTACATTCGCGCATAATCGGAAATGAAAATGAGGCAGAACTTCATTGTTGCGTCGTCGAATCTCGCGAGTTTGGATACTACAAGTACCGTCCTCCATAGAGCTCTGGCGCCATTTCACAGAGAGAAACAGAAGAGGTAGAAGGGTTCTTGGCAGTCTCCAGTGGAGTTGGGCAGTGTCATTAAAGAAAGAGAAAGAGAAGGGCTGGCAGTGTTCTTAAAAATCTCCAGTGACATTGTACTGTGCCATAGTTCACACAAAAACAGGAGAGGTGGCCATGTTCAGTGCTGAAATAGAAATAATAGGGAAGGCAATATTCTTAAAAGTCTCCAGTGACATTGTACTGTGCCATAGCGCACACAGAAACAGGTGAGGTGCCATGTGTTCTTGAAAGTCTACAGTGTATGTGCTATTGCTCATGGTCAGTGCTTAAACAGAAATAATACATCTGGCAGTGATCTTAAAAGTCTCCAGCCACATTGCTTTGTGTCAGCAATATGAATTCACATCAGTCCACAGAAGAGAAGGAGCACCAAGCACCTACTGGCACCAGTCATGATGACAGTAATCCCTCTACATCATCTGCTACAGCATATGTTAATGTGCATAGTGTTTTTAAGTCAGGGAAACAAAAATGTTAAAAAACAGCTTTACCTTGGAAAAGAAAAAAACACCTGTAATCAAGGCAAAGTTAACTATAGAAAGATATAAATTTGACAAAATGCCATTCTACATACACAGTGGCAAGGGAAGAATCAGGCCTTCGCCTTTCTGTATGAGTACTAGTTCTGCTACTGTCACTGAGGCACCTTCTTGTTAGGTCAGTTATGACGATGGAAGACCTTGTCATTCAGACTCAAAAAGTGGTGCAAAAATACTTATAAGTGTAAAAGCCGAGCTGGAAAAAAACATTAAGACAGAAGAAACTGTTCAGATTCAGAAAAGACACAAATCCCGGAGGAGAGTCTATCCACGAGTGCCATGTGTAAGCTTGATGTTTCTGATACTGTATTCATAAAGAGACCTCCTTTCTGAATTTCTGCAGATGTGTGGACAAGTAGTCAGGGATACACAAATTAAGGATGCCAATTTGGAATTGCAACAGGATGAGGGGGATATTTGTGTAGCTGACAATGGCACTAATGAGGATGTTGATGACGATGATATTGTTTCTGTAATTCCTGCACCAATGGAAGCAGTTCCTGCCAGTGATAAGAAGAAGACAATTGAGATGTCTGGGCATAAGGCCAAAAAATCCACCTCTTATTTGTGGAAAATCTGAAACTTATGCTAAAAAAATAAAAACAAGCTATCCAGTATCAACTAGCTTCTTTCTCTCAGCTAAATCCCGGCACCTGCAATGTACACCGACAACACCTTCCTCATTAATATCCTCAATAATGATCGGAGTTGCTAAGGCTAGATGACTCCTCCACTATCCAGGATTCCTCTGAAAAATTCTAAAGCGTTAGGCACGCTGCTGCTACGGGGGGTTTATGTTCATCCCAGAAGCAGACCAAGAAGAAGACTACTGGTAGTTTACAACAGTTGACTGTTGAGCAGTTCTTTGCAAGAGGAAGCAAGTATGAATGCTGTCACCCAGTCTTGAATGGATAACAAACGCCATGGCAACTATGCTAGTATTCGATCTGCATCCAGTATCCACTTCTAATGCAGCTGGTTTTAGACCGTTAATTGAGGTCTTGGGTCCCCGTTACCCAATTCCATCATGACACAATTTTACTAGAAAAGCTATTCCTAACTTTTACCAGAAGGTTCGTAAAAATTGAATTATTGGGCTACAAAATGCCATTCTACCCACTGTACACTTAACCACAGATATGTTGACAAGTGGAACTGGGCAAAATAAAGATTATATGACTGTGACAGCCCACTGGGTTGGTGATTCGACTTCACAAGCAGGAACAGCAATAGCATCTACCCAACTAAGTCAGATTTTAACGAGGCAGGCTACTCTGTGTATCACCAGCTACACTAAGAATCATACACCTGATAATTTATTACAAAAACCTAGAGATATCATTGATACATGTCTTATCCGCCTCGGACTCTCCTCAGGATATTTGATTTCTGATAACACCACCAATATTGTGAGAGCATTACAGTTGGGTGAATTCCGTCACATTGCCTGTTTTGCTCACAAAATGAACTTGGTGGTGCCGAGCTTTTTTGAAAAATGACTGGGACGTGCAGGAGATGCTGTCTGTGGCCCGTAAAATTATAGTACATTTACAGCATTCTGCAACAGCATGTATGAGATTGCAGCAGTTACAAGAAAATGTAATTTGCCCTGCCACCAACTGAACCAAGAGGTGTGAGCAAGGTGAAATTCCACCCTGTATATGCTTCTGAGGATGAAGGGACAGCGAAAAGCCATCCACACTTACTCCACAAGCCATGACATTGGTAAAGGTGGGGGAATGTATTTTAGCCAAGCGCAATGGAAAATACTTTCTGTGTTATACAAGTTGTTGAAACCATTCGAAGTAGTCACCTGTGAAGTGAATTTAGACACTGCTAGCTTGAGCCAAGTGCTTCCCTAATTAGACTTTTGGAAAATCAGCTTGAGAAACTGAAAGAGGAGTTGAAAAAAAGCAATTACGCTAAGTATGTCAGACTTGTAGATCGAGTATTTTATTTGAATCGACAGTATCCAAGAGTTATCAACATCTTGAAATTCAGTCACTACATTTTGGTGACTGTGCTTGATCATAGGTTTAAGAGCTATGTCTTCTCTTTGCTTCCAACTGACCTAGATCTCAAGAGATGCAAGGAGCCCCTTGTGACAGCTCAAGTCGTACGTTGCACGACAATGTCTCCTCCTTCAGTTTCTCAGGCAGCTGCTGCTAGAAAAAAAATTAGCTTTCCCAAGAGACCCAGGGATGATTCAAATGACTCAGTAAAACATTTTGACATCTGGGGGTAAATGTATTAACATGTGGGTTCTTCAACACCCATGAGTTCAGCGTCTTCGGCGATTAAATTTAAAGCGGCGCTGCATTGTAAAGGGAAACTAAGATTCTCGACCTAGAATTCTGCCAATAGTTGTTACTAAACCCGAGGCGCGGAGTCTAACGCAGCGGCTGGTTTTCTCCAGGGATCACCGCAAGAGGGTTTGGGTTTAGCGGCTACCACTGTGCAGGAGTGTGGCAGGGTTAATGGGCATACAGCTATGAGAATTGAGGATATGGCAACCTGGATAACAAAACACAATGAGGTGCTCTGAGGATGCAGATAATAACCCAGGAGCAGCAGAGAGTTTCAGATGAATAGCAGGGGGTAGATACCACAGATGTGGAGATGGAGTAATCCAACAAGCAGGTGAGGTAATAAGAGATACTGTTGTGATCAGCGGAAGGCAGGGACACCACCGACATTCGGCTAGTAGATGAGATAATAGGAGATGTAACTATGATCAACGGATGGCAGGTATATACTACGGGCGTGGCAAAGAAGTTATCCAGCCAGCAGGTGATGTATAGGAGATGCTCCAGTGATCAGCAAGATGCAGGTATTACCACAGACGTGGCAATGAAGTTATCCATCCAACAGGTGATGTATTGAAGACACTGCAGCGATTAGCGTAAGGCAGGTATTACCACGGATGTGGCGATGAAGTTTTCCGGCCAGCAGGTGATGTACAGGAGATGCTGAAGTGATCAGTAAGAGGCAGGTATTACCACAGATGTGGCGATGAAGTTATCCGGCCAACAGGTGATGTATTGAAGATGCTGCAGCGATCAACGGAAGGCCGGTATTTACCATGGACATGGGGAAGAGGTTATCTGGACAACAGGTGAGGAGGTCTGGAGACGCTGAGATGCTGAGAGGAACGGGAACCACAGGAGAGTAGACCACGGCTACCACAGCAAAGTGAAGATCAAGAACAGACAATTAAGAGAAGGTCATAGGTGCCTTAAATAGGGGAAGGCTGACAGTTAACCAATACGAAGTGAGGAAAGGTTTTAAAGTTCGTTCTGGTCTGCACATGCACAGAAGTATTTCTAAGATGGTGGACGGCCGCGGAGCTGCACTGACTCCGGCAGAGAGGTGAGTGGCCTGGATCTAGGTTCAGAGAAACCAGAGATCCGGCGAGTGACACCTTTTACATACTGGAAGAAAAAAATGAAATTTGGAGACCCATGTACAAACTTGCTTTGTAACACCTAAGCTGCCTACCATCCAGTGTGTACTCAGAAAGAGTTTTCAGCACATCCGGGAACCTTGTCAGCGAACGGCGTAGGAGGCGGCTTTTTAAAATGTTTAAAAAGATGGTATTCAGCAAAATGATCTACAAATTTCTTAAGGAAATCCTTTATCAGCAATTACAGAGACTTCTTTAATGATGGATTCCAGTGGGGATGAATTAATATTGTGTAAGGATGATGTACACACTGATGAGGATGAGGGTGATGATGACAACAACATCTTGCAACTTCACAGTTCATTGACAGTATTGTTAGCTTAGCTGCTTTAAGCCCATTGTTAGCTTGTTTTTGCAAGGGCCCAAGCAAATTGCTAAATACTAAATAAATAGTGTCTACATTTCAATTGTTGTCCTAATAATACTGCCACTGTCATTATATTGTTGACTTTATAACCTTGTCTAGCCTGTTGCCCATCAATCATGTTATGTCAATCCAACATAAGGATTGGTGGGAGGTCCCTATGACAATTCTATCTTGCACCACTTTTCTTTTCTGACACTGATCATTGTCGGAGGCTGCTTCCTAAAAACGTGGAAAAGATTATGTTCATCAAAATGAACTACAAATTCCACGAGGAAGGATTTTGCCAGCAATTACATCAAACTACAGAGACTTCTGTAATGGTGGATTCCAGCTAGGATGAATTAATATTGTGTGAGGATGATGTACACACTGATAAGGGTGAGGATGAGACTGAGGATGATGACAACAACGTCTTGTCACTGTAGAGTTCATTAACAGCACTGTTAGCTTAGGTGCCTTAAGCCCATTGTTTGCTTGTTTTGTGGGTGCACAAACAAACCAAATACTACAGCCACAGAAGTGGCAGTCCTTATCACTGAAGTGCTTGGTTTATTAAAGTGTGCATGTCCTTTTTAGAATCCAACATAAGTATGGGTGGGAGTGTTCAAGGACAATTCCATCTTGCACCACTTTTCCTTTCAGCTACCGCTGCGTGCCAATGTTTGCTACGTGTGCTACATAATGTTGTGTGCTTTGAAAAACTTAGCTTTCCCAAAACACCCATTGATGATGCAGATGACCCAGCCCAATATTTTGACATCTGGTCTGGTCTACTCTAAAAGAATTGACCAAAATTCGTGACACCGCTGTCGTAACTCCACCTTATCTTACTATCAACATTCAAAGACTGGTGGAGGATTTTTTTTTTTTTTAATGGTATAAATACAACAGTTTTATTAACAAAGAACAACATTGCTTACAGAAGTAATGGCATAGATGTCTAAATAGACGTGTATATGTATTTCTCAAACCTTGCACTTTGCTGCTGTTTCATCAGTATTGCACAAAGTGTTTGTAATCTGCACTTTATATCGAAGGTACCTAGCTATATTTTAATTTTTGGGGGATTGGGGCCGATTCGAAGCTCAGTGATGACCTTGCTTTTTGCTGTGAATGTCAATGGCTCTTTTTAGTGCATGGTCTGGATCATGATCTGATATACTCATGTCAGAGTGATCACATCAAATTTTTGGACACCTGGCAGATTTACCATTCTGAAACTTGTGTTCAATCATCCTTTCAATTGCTTCTCTCTCATACGTGTGACCACATACTTTGTTTTTCACTGGGTTCACCATCTCCAACTGTGTTATAGGACAAGTGAAACTTGCATTGCTCTGGGTAACGGCAATCTCCTCATCTTCATCTTCCAAAGCTTCGTCTGCAGGAGCCAGTGACACACATATTTATTTTCTCAGATTTCTTAGCTGTTCTTTAAACTGGACATATTTATCTTCCTGCCTCAGGGCCTCCTCTGTATTATTCTTTTGAAGCGCAGTGTATCACTCGTGTACAAGCTCTTTTAAATCCAGGATCTCATCCGGTGGGTCACGTTTTGACTTAAGTAGTCTCCTCAGTGTCAGAGCTGCAGCTCTGACACTGAGAACGTTATATTGATTAATTAATTTGCAGTCTGATACAGCTGTGGCATACTCAGTACCATCTAGAGCACTATTTACATACCAGATAGATAGATCCCTTTATATTTGGAAAATAGGGAATATAGCAGCATAATGGATTAAACTTTAATCATGAATATATAATCCGTTTATTTGAATATATCTAATTGTGGTCTTGATATAATTAAGAGGACCAATGAACTCTGAGTATGTTGTAGTTGTAAACCCTCATAAATAGGAGGGGATAAGAACCAATGATTATGCCTACATTTAGGGCATTGTAAAAAGGCTCAATATAGCGCATATTAATACCTTTGAGCAATACCAACTACAGTATATGCTGTATAATAACTTAACCTCTATACAGATTGGAGGTATTTTTCCAGGAGATATATTATATGTCCCAATGGTTTGAAATATGATATTTATACCTAATATATGGTTTATATGAGATAACCATTGGGCTTTACCTATTCTAACTAACTGGTATATTTCAATCATACCAGTTTTATTAAGCTCTTGGTATAGATCTGTCTTATTACCTAGGGGGTATTATATTCATTTATACTCTCATCATTAGAGGTTAGATACTTAGCACTACTATACATTTAATATCCAGGAATCCATTAACCACTGGAGAAGTTATATCGATAATATACACGACAATTTATAAAAGTCCAGTGGACAAATGAGCAGCAACGCGGCAGGACAAATTTTATTTTGTCTTTTTTATCAGTTTCTGTATTATACCAGTCTTATCCATTTAATCACCTCTTATATTTCGCTATGAGAATGTTTTAATGAATACCAATAAAGAAGTATTTAACAGTATTTAATATACATATATTATAATCCTAACCTATGGTTCATTTTGAGTGCCCCATTTGATCATTTCTTTTCTTCCTCTTCTGCTTTGGTTTACAATGTATCAATGATCGGGTGCACCGATCCTCAATCTGTATGGATAATGCCATTTAGGCAAGACTGATACATATATTACTGAGGAAGTATATGAACCACCCGGTGCGGTTTCTCCCTCTTTTTGAGTTAAACTAATATAATATAAATCGTCAGTACATACATATTGACCTATCTAGCTGGATATGTGTAAAATTTCTAACCATTACCTCTTGTGTGCTGTGTCTGATATACTGTGAGGTGAAAAGGACTTTGGAATTGTTCAACTTTATAAGCTGAGATGTGTCAATATATTGTACAATTCTGGCACATGTGCGCTTATTTTTTAATATCCTGCTTAAACTTTTCAATAATTTTACACCATAGAAGTTCCCCTTTTTTGATATTGTTTTAAACCTTGTTTCCGTAAACAGAGAGATTTCATACCTTGAAAACAGCTCATATCTTTAGGAGTGATCATAACCACCATTATATATTAGATTTGTAATTCGTGATTAGGTCATAATCATTACATTTTCCCCTTTAAATAAGTGGCAAAGGACCTAAGTGGAAGAATGATTTTAACAGTCCTCATGTAATATACTTTAGCTTTGATAGGGTTACCCATCAGTATTGGAGTTTGCATGTTCTCCCCGTGTTATCGTGGGTTTCTTCCGGGTGCTCCGGTTTCCCCCCACACTCCAAAAACATACTTGTAGGTTAATTGACTGCTATCAAAATTGACCCTAGTCTCTCTCTCTGTCTGTGTGTGTGTGTGTATGTTAGGGAATTTAAACTGTAAGCTCCAATTAGAATGAGTTCTCTGCACAGCGCTGCGGAATCAGTGGCGCTATATGTAATAAATGATGATGATGATGATGATGGTGATGATATTGTCCTACACATTGCCCTTCTTGTGCTGAACAGTCAAATTTGGCTGTTGAGTGTTATAGCTGAGCAATTTTTCCTCTCCTCTGGTCAGGCAAGTAAGGGGGTTGGGATCAGTGATGCATGTAAACTTTGGTTCACAAAAATCACACTGCACATTGTTTAGAGTCATACCCCAGGGGCGCGCGGAGCATTTTTAAGGGGGTTTTCCCCTCCACTGAATAAAAAAAAAATGAGAGAGCTTCCGTGCATGTGCTCCATTTAGGCAGCATTGTACTATACAGCAGCCGCGGCGCTGTCAAAGAAGCGTACGCGGCGGTGCTGTATAGTACAGTGCCGCTATATTGGGCACTTTTTTAGCGGGGGGGAGGGGATTCTGGAGACCCAGAAACCCCCTTTGCGTGTGCCACTGCACCTCCTGTATACAAACTAATGTTATCATAATAATATTGAGACAGTAGATTTCTGCTTAGGTAGACAAATCAATTCATATGTTTATGGTATCCTGAATCAACTGAGACATAACAAAGACCCTCTGATTTGTACACATGTAGTTGGTAAACTTTCAACAAGATATGTTGCCACTGAGGCCCGATGTAACTTACCTGCCCTAATGTAGAAAAGCTTCTTAGTTAGTCTGCAGGCTGTACTGGGGAATTTTGGCATGATAAATGACCATTCTTCTATCAATTATGAACTGGACTGTCCCGTGAGTTCTAGCATTTGTGTAGTGGCATATTCTATATCCCTATTCCAGATACTGCTTAAGATATATCTGCAGTACCTTTTTTCTTCTGCAGGAAAACCTCATGATTGTCAGGGGAATATAACCTTTTTTTCAGATACTGAAAAATTCATATAAAATGTGACTTGCTGTGACATTTTAACATCATCTCATGAACAAATATTTGCAGACCTGAAGCACAGTGCTGCTGTTTCTGTTTCTGTGCCCAGCAGATGTGAACGAATGGCTAATGGATCATGAACCTGTAATAACTGACGAGGCAGCACAAACGGCTGACAGATATGCCCCTAATTGGGCATGTGCATCTAAAATAATAACCTTTGTACCAAGGTAGTCCACCTGGAAAGTAAAGCAGGCTGAAAAATACCACTGTCGCCATCATTTCTACCTGATATTCTTCTCTCTTTTCTGGGAGAAAAAAAGTTCTCTAAGTGCTCACTCAGTCATCCTGTGTGTTTCTTGACCTCAAGAGATCCAGATGAACAACCTACAAACTTTCCACTCGTGCATTCAGAGCTTGTGGGCTCAGAGAACATGATTCCTGGGAACACTATTTTTGTCAAAGAGGTGGGAGGAATTTACCCTGCAGTGCCTATGGCCTGGGTTAACCTATTTTGGGGGGTAGGGAGGAAGCTGTCAAAAGTATTCCTACAAATGTTTTGCTTGGTACTGCTTTGCAAATTCCTGCCCATTATGCTTTGGAGGATGCTGCAGTTAACTCAGCTTTATTAGAAAATTAACAATGTTTTTACAAAATGACTGTGTCCCGAGTTAAGGATACAACCTAACTGGGAGAGTAGCAGGAAAGTGTGCATGCATCTGTTCCTGAACCAGCATTGTCCAAAACTGTAGCAGATGAGATGGGGTCCTACATAAAGGAGTATCTGGGAGGAGGAGGGTGTAGCTTTAAAAAGGAGACTCAGCTACTGATAGATGTGAATTCACATGAGGGTGATCCCAAACTTAACTCTTTATCTACAAAGGAATGTGTTGAAGGGGTGTTATGTCATAATTTCAGGGCACAGAATAGGAGGTAGGAAAGTGGATGAGTATGTAGTTTTCTGTTCAAAGACTGTTAAGAGGGATAGTGTAGAATCTTATTTCCCTAAATCAGTCAAGTCCAACACTTCCAGGGTATATAAATATGATGCAGTAGTGAGCTCTCAGAATGGGATCTCAGGAAAGAGATTAAGGTAATATCCAACATAACCCACTACTATGAAAGCAAATTGGGTGCACAATGTACATTTCCACTTTGCAACTGTGAAGACATGGCATTTTGCTGTATAGGTTCACGAGCTAAGTTTTATTTTTCAGTCCTGGGGTTAAGTTCCATGCCCGCGTACTGAAGGACCACTGATACTGTCTGTAGAAGGAAATAAGGCATTGCACAAGGGAGCTTACAATCTAAAGGTGAAGGGGAGACTGACAGGAGACACAGAGTGGCAAGATGGGGCAAGGAACACAAACACTGAGGGGAAAGAAGCACAGGAGTAAGTAGGAGGGAGTGAGGTATAGAAAGGTTAGTATAGAAGGATATAGAAGAGGGTCAGAGGAGGTCAGGGTTAGGCGGAGGAAGGGTAGGCTAACCTGAACAGATGTTTTTTTGAGGGAGCTTTAAAGTTTGACTGGCTAGATGAAAGCCTGATAGAATGGGGGAGATTATTCCAGAGAAGGGGGGCAGGCACAGGAGAAGTCTTAAACATGGGAATGAGAGGTGGTGACCAGATGGGAGGTGAGAGGATGGTCGTTGGAAGTCTGCAATGGGTGAGAAGAAGTATGAGAGGAGATGAGGTTAGAGAAATATGGAGCAGTGTAGTTAGAGAGGGCTTTATAGGTGATGGTGAGGAGTTTGAAGAGGATTCTTAAATGGAGGTGAGCCAGTGTAGGTCTTGGCAGAGAGGGGAGGCAGATGAGGATCGGCAGGAGAGGTAGATAAGTCGGGCTGCAGCATTAAGTATAGACTAAAGAGGAGCAAGACAGGTAAGGGGGAGGCCACTGAGGAGGAGGCCTATACTATGTGCTAAATATAATCAAAAAAGAAGTGGAATATAGTGGAAGATATTATCTAGGACCCATTATTTTAAGAACAGTGATGTGAACTGTCGCTTATACCTCTGTCATAAGCAGATTTTTTCTTAATTTGCACCTTGACAGACACAGAGCACAGGGTTAAAGGGAAACTGGGATAGACTGGAGAAACCGAGAGCCAGAGGTAGGTGCACTTGTAGTAAACACATACAGTTACAATTTTCTACATAAAATACAATATTACACTGCAATAGTGTGATTAATGGTAATAAACGAACAAAAAGAGTAACAGAGGCATTATTTTAATTTGGTTGTACAGTTGTATACCACTCACTCATTGTTTTTTTATGTAAGATTTTATAACCTGAATAACCTAAAGTATCAATAAAAAGTCTCGGTGCACAATTTTGCTTTTGCAGCTTCATCTCAGCAGACAGACAATCAGTGAATACATGCAAAACCTTGCTAGGTTCTTCTAAGTGGGAGTTATTTAATCAATTTCATTATAATGTGAAAGTCTCTCCAATTTTACACAGCATGAGTGGTGAACATTGCTTTGTAGCTGCACACAGCTGAGTCTTTAATCAACTGAGCAATCATCAAGGAAATTAGATAGATGTGATTTTGAATTCAGCAGTAGGATGCCCATAAGGTATGAGAAATCAGAACATTAAGTAAAAATCTCCACCCTATATTCTTAATGAACTTGATTGTTACATACACATATCATCAGCACCATTTATTTATATTGCGCCACTAATTCCGCAGCGCTGTACAGAGAACTCACTCACATCAGTCCCTGCCCCATTGGAGCTTACAGTCTAAATTCCCTAACATACACACAGACTAGGATCAATTTGTTAGCAGCCAATTAACCTACCAGTAGGTTTTTGGAGTGTAGGGAGGAAACTGGAGCAAACACACAGAGAACATTCCAACTCCACACAGATAAGGCCATGGTCGGAATTTGAACTCATGACCCCAGTGCTGTAAGGCAGAAGTGCTATCCACTTAGCCACCGTGCTGATTGTAGACACACAAACATATGTTTGTGTGTGTCTGTGTCTCTCTGTCTCTGAATCATAATGTATCTATTCAACTGACAATGAACTGTTGTTCATGAACTCTTTCAAGGTCTATATATTACATTTTGACATAAGTAATAATTTTGATAATTACAGCATCCTCTTTTTATTTAAAATACATATTTTTAAAATAGAATGTCAAATCTGAATGATGCTTGTGCAACACCAATCCAATAGCAGGTACTAAATAGTGTACAAAGGCCAGTGGCAAATCTATATTAATGATAAGAGAATTTGGCTATAGATCAATAATTTTCTTCCAAAGTAGAACAATGTTGAACAATTTTCTATAAGGCTTTGTACATTATGTGGAATATATAGCCCGCAAGCTATTTTAGGTATTTTAGTACCAAATAAAATAAAAAAAAAATTAGGAAAACATATATGAGGTAAGATTTATATTAGTTGAAAACATTTAGTTGATTGTTTCATTATATGTAATCTTAAGTAGCAACAGAAATGAATGACATGATTTGGCAGGTTTTAAGATCATCCAAATTCGTTCTTCAAAGTCATGCCTATAAAAAATGGAGGAAAAAAATACCAGTCAGAATATCACCTATATGTGCACCTGCCTAAAATGCACCGCTCCTCCACACCTAGCATCCACACTTTTCAATAGTTGTACATGCCATGACATCAGCAATTCTATATTTAAGCCACTCTTCCCTTTTATCAGTGCTTGAGTAACATGCTTTGTACTTTCATTGTCTAAACTCATCTACCTTCTACTGAATTAATCTGTTTTACAAAGCTTGTTTGCTCGTGACCCTAATCCTCTGCCTAATTATACTGTTTTAAACCTGAGCTACCTGCCCTCACCTTGGCTTAGATACATTATTGTTTTGTCTTTCATCAATCACATAACAAGACTAGTCTGGTGGCTATGACCTTTGGGTTCTCTACAGCAAAGTCCATCACTCTCTTGTGAAGGAACTTAAAGACTGGATTACCTAATAGGCTTAGTGCTTTGGAAAGGGAAAATCTGTGGGTGAGATTCAAGAACTCTGCACTCCAGAAATGAAGAGGTTTATTTAATTATCTATGCCTAAAGAACTGCTTCAAACTGTCCTTATTTCCATTGAATGGCCTCCTACTTGCAACATTACAAAAGAGAGATGATGTCATAAACGAACTAAGGATTATCCATCCTATGTCACTCTTTTTCTAAAGAAAATACTCACTCTGCAAACTTCTCACCCTGACAAAAGTTAAACCACTAAGTAACTATTTATTAGGAGCCTGATGCAGATTTGGAACCACATCTGTTTTTTTAGCATAAAAAATACAAATTGATACTGTGCACGCCCACAGAAAAGTGTATGCAAAGTTGGTCACATTTTGCAACTGGAGAGGTGGGAAAGTGGAGGTAATGGATAGGCACATGTAGGTCAAGTACAGTATGGGCATATTCTTGTAATTGCGACTGAGGCACACCTTCACAGAGACGCATATATAACTGTCGTCAGAAGGCATAGCTGTTGAGGGAGCTGGATGGTAGGTGCAAATACACACACTGAAGGGTAGTTTTATCTTCTAAAAAGGAAAAGTAGATGTGTTGCTCATAGTAATCTATCAGATTCTAGCCTGACACTTTTGATTGGATGATTACCTCTTCAGCTAATTGCACTTTCTTAATTTGTTATGACTATATTATATGATTTAGCAGCCATTTCCTATCGTGACTTATTTGCTATTTTTATTTTTTATTTTATTATTAAACAGGCTAAATCAGGGCCGTCTCTTCCATAGGGCACGATGGGCAGGTGCCCGGGGGCCCTGCAGCCCAAGGGGCCCGTCAGAGGCAGCTAAAAAAAAATGTTCCTGAAAAGAAGAAGAAGAAAATACTTACCTTGCTCTCAGCTGGCGATCCGGCTCCCTCCCTGGTCTCCTCCTCCATGCTGCGCTCGCAGAGCATGTCGGGCATGATGTCATCACGCCCGCCCGATATCCATTGCTGAGCGCAGCACGGAGGAGGAGACCAGGGAGGGAGCCGGATCGTCAGCTGAGAGCAAGTAAGTATTTTCTTCTTCTTTTTTTCAGGAACTTTTTTCTCTCGCTGCCTCTGACGGGCCCCCCTGGGCTGCAGGGCCCAAAATATATTCTTTTTTTTTTTTTTTTTTTTTTTATATAGAGGGGCCTCGGTGCACTGCTTTGCCCGGGGGCCCCAAATGTTGTTAAAAGGGCCCTGGGCTAAATATGATATTTGCAGAACTTTAAAATATCCTGTGTAATGATTAAAAAATATCTAAAATCCCTGTATTTCTGACAAAGAAAATTCTCTTGGGCCAATGTATTGCTCATTTTACTTTAGCATTGCAGCAGCAACATAGAAGTTTTTGTGATGTCTTACCCAGAGGTGAGATGCTGTTTCAGGCTCACAGCTTATGTCATCATGGAAACTCTGAAGATTGTGTAGCGATCTTAAGCCTATGATCGGAATCCACACGGCGATAACATTGCTCATCAAACTGTTGTCTTTGTTACATTTCTGTGTATCTGGCTCATTGTAGACCAAAGTAGCTGTAACAGCAGGAATGTCCTAGACTGCTTTTAGTCGGGAACTGAAGCAAGTCATACAGACATTGTTGTTATGCATCAGACAGTTTAATCACTTACAATTGGATGAGGAATCCATTTTGTGGATAAAGCAGAAACTTTACTTAATTTCTCAATTTCCACATCTCATAGAAGCAGTAGAAACCACACATGTAGCTGATGTTCCACCAGGGTTTTGAGAACAGCCGTTACAATCCTTAAAACTTCAACGAGGAATCTGAAAACACCCACAGTGGGCCTGATTCAATAAGGAAAGTTAAGCAAAAGTAAGCAAGCAAGTAAGGACCAGTGTCCTCATAATGGGCATAGTTCATTAAGGAAAGTTAAGCAAAAAATTTAGTAAGTTTTTTTACTCAAGATTTCTGGACAAAACCATGTTGCAATTCAAGGGGTGCAACTTAGTTTATTATTGTGCACATAAGGAAAATACTGGCAGTTTTTTCATGTAGTACACAAATACTTGATAGCTTTATTTGTGCACTTAAATTTAAAGATGATCTAGGACATGCCCTACCCCAAATATATATCTCCCATCACATTTTAAATTTACCGCCCCCTCTAATGCAACATAGTTTACTTACTTACTTTTGCTTAACTTTTCTTAATGAATCTGGCCAAATAAGAATAAGCTCTCAAACAGAAATTACAAAAGGTATTTATATAGATAATTTTCACCTCAGTCAGCTTGCACTATTTCTGCAAGGTGACTTTGAAAGTTCTGAACTTTCATCTTGCCTGAGGGGGGGAGGAAAACCTGGTATAATTTATTGTGCTCAAAGTATTGAAAGCCAAAGCATCAAAACTATAATTATCTATGAAGGGTTTTGAATATTTAGATATTACACCTGGGAGTTGAATATTTTTTTAGTCAAAATATCTCCATATGGATTGTTCACTGACCCCCTGTGTTTTGGTTTTTGTTTTGGATCTGTATTAACTTTGTGTTTTGGTTTTGGTTTTGGCAAAACCACTCTCGCTTGTTTTGGTTTTGGTTTTGGATCTGTATTTTTTTTAAAAAATATGCTAAAATAACATAATGTGCCTTTTTTGTTCCTACATTATTATTAACTTAAAACACACTAGTTTCTAGTAATTTCCAGTCAATTTTGACCACCTCACAGATCACAATATTATTTCCAACCACTTTTGGCCAAAGACTGCAGCGAGCTGGCTGGATACTAAGTGACAGAGCAACTGCAAAATCAAACGGCAGTTCAAAGCACATCTAGGAAACATTTCCACACATCAGTGGCAGAAAACAAAAGTGGTGCAAGATGGAATTGACCTTGGTCCCTCCCACCCACCCTTGTGTAAGATATTGAAAAGGACATGCTTGGTTTGTTTAGGCCCCCACAAAACAAGCTACCAATGGGCTTAAGGCAGCTAAGCTAACAGTTCTGTCATTGAACTCTAAGAGCCAGAGTCATTAAGGAAAGTAAGGCAAGAAAAGGAGTAAATGTTCTTTGGGACATATCATGTTACAATGCAAGGGGTGCAAATTAGTTTATTATTTTGCACATAGGTTAAATAGTGGCTGCTTTTTCATGTAGCACACAAATACTTGATAACTTTATTTTTACACTGAAATTTAAAAGTGATCTAGGACATGCCCTACAACAACTATAAATCTGTCCCCACTTTTGAAATTTATTTCCCGCTCCAATGCAACATGGTTTTACCTAGGTACAAATTTACTCCTTTTTTATGCTTTACTCTCCTTAATGAATCAGACCCCAAGACTGCAGTGAGCTGGATGATTACTAAGGGACAGAGCAATGGCACAAACACACAGCAGTTTATATCACATGTAGGAAACATTGCCACACAGCAGTGGCAGAAAAGAAAATGTGGTGCAAGATAGAATTGTCCTTGGGACCTCCCACCTACCTTATGTTGGATTGACATAACATGATTGATGGGCAGCAGGCTAGACAAGGTTATAAAGTCGAAAATATAATGACATTGACAATATTTTTAGGACAACAATTGAAATGTAGACAGTATTTAGTAGTTTGTTTCTGCACCCACAAAACAAGCTAACAATGAGCTTAAGGCAGCTAAGCTAACAATGGTGCTAATGAACTCTACAGTGGCAAGATGTTGTTGTCATCATCATCCTCATCCTCATCAGTGTGTACATCATCTTCACACAATATTAATTTATCTCGCTGAAATCCACCATTACAGAAGTCTTTGTATTCTGTAATTAAAGGTAAAGGCTTTCCTTGTGGAATTTGTAGTTCATTTTGATGAACATCATTTTTGGCACATTTTTAAGAATTTTAAGAAGCCGCCTCCTACGCCGCTCATTGACAAGTTTCCCGGATGTGCTGAAAACTCTTTCTGAGTACATACTGGAGGGTGGGCAGCTTAGGTATTGCATAGCGAGTTTGTACATGGGTCTCCAATTGACATTTTTTCCTCCCAGTGTGTAAAGGGACTGTCTGACATGTCTATTTGTATTCTGTTAAAGTAATCCTCTGCCACTCTTTGGATGTTGATAGTAGGATCAGGTGAAGTTACGGCAGAGGTGTCACGATTTTTGGGCATTTCTTTTACACCAGACCAGATGTTAAAATGTTGTGCTGACTCATCTGCATCATCCCTGGGTCTCTTGGAAAAGCTAATTTTTTTCCTAGCAGCATTTACCTGAGAAACTGAAGGAGGAGAAGTCATTGTGTCATGTACCACTTGAGCTGTAAACTTGCTAATCAGGAGCTCATTTCTTCACTTGAGATCTGGGTCAGTTGGAAATAAAGAGAAGACATAGCTCTTAAATCTATGATCAAGCACAATAGCCAAACTGTAGTGATCCGATTCAGGGCTACCAAGAGAAATTTTGGGCCCCGGTACAGCAAATTTTTTAGGACCCCTCTCCTGCATAGGCGAGCAGCAAGGGTGCTGTGTGACGCTGCTGAGCGGTGGTGCCTCTAAATGGGGTGTGGGCACAAAATGTTGGGGGCATGGTCAACATGGGCATGGCTGCACTTCTCTAGACATGTTGGTGGAAATTTAATTGCAAGCGATGTGACACGCAGATATTGCGCAGCACACATTGCAGGCAATTACGGTAGAAATCTCTGCTCATTTTATCTAATATCCCATAAAGGCGCAAGGAAAAATGGGAGTAGATCTGTCAAATCTCCACCACAAAGTGTCTAGCGGACGTTTTGGAGACACTATGCGACTATTTGAATTGCCCCATTATGTATTAAAATGGTGTTACTCTCACCTATCTGTTATTGCAGCTTTCACAACCTGGTACTGAATTCTTGCATGGATCCTGGAATGTTGGGAGCTGTTGGAACATGTAAATATGGAAAAGCAAGCAATAAGTGAGCACCGTACATAACACAGATCATGCAGTATACATTTTAATAAAATATTACATTTATCACACACTCCCCAGGCACATTAAGCCACCCCTCAACTACATCACGCATCATGTCACCCCCTGCCACATCAACCATCACGTCACCCCCCAAATACACCACGTCACCCCCAGACATATCACGCCATCCCTCAGTTATATCACCCATCACGCCACCATTCAGACACATCACGCCACCCCTTAGCTACATGACCCTTCTTGCCACCCCTCAGCTACATCATGCATCACGCCACCCACTGCCACATCACCCATCAAGTCACTCCCCCAGACACATCAACACATCACACAGGCGCACAATGCCATAAGCATACACACGCACACAATGCCATATATCTACATGCACAATGCCATTAGTTCAGTAACAGCCTGTCACTAACAGGGCTATCCCAATTATCCCATGCCCCCTCCCGGCTGGATGAATGAAAAAAAATAAAAATAAATAAGCTTGTTGTCTGCAGTGCGGGCCCAGGCCCCATGGCATGCCTGGGCAACTGATCCTATTTCAAGATGTTTGTAACTCTTGGTTCCTGGAAAAGCAAATAAAGTACTTGATCTACAAGTCTGACATATTGAAATTTATTTTGTTTGTTTGTATCTCCGCCTTCAATTTCTCGAGCTGCTTTTCCAAAAGTCTAATTAAGGGAAACATTTGACTCAAGCTAGTAGTGTTTGAACTTACTTCACAGCAAATATTCTCCACTGCTCTAGACATTCCCGCACTTTTTCTAATGTCATGGCTTGTAGAGTAAGCGTGGATGACTTTTTGCTGTTCCTCCATCCTCTGAAGCATATATAGGGTGGAATTCCACCTTGTTGCTATCTCTTGCTTCAGTTAGTGGCAGGGCAAATTAAATTGTTCTTTCAGCTGCTGAAATCTACGACATGCTGTTGCAAAATGGCGAAAATGTCCCGAAAATTTTCGGCCCACAGACAGTATCTCCTGCACGGTGGCATTATCAGAATTCACATATCCTGTGGAGAGTCCAAGCCGGATAAGCCATGTTGCAATGACATCCCTTAATTTTATGACAGGTTGCCAGTGGTATGCTCCTTAGTGAAGCCGGTGATACACAGAGTAGTTTTTCCCTGAAAGATCTGGTATTTGCTGAAGGTGATTCACCAACCCAGTGGGTTGTCACAATCATATAATCTTTAGTTTGCCCAGTTCCACTTGTCCACATATCTGTGGTTAAGTGAACAGTGGGTAGAATGGCATTTTGCAGCCCAATAATTTTTTTCTAACCTTCTGGTAGAGGTAAGGAATTGATTGTCTAGTAAAATGCTGTCAAGATGAAAATTGGTAATGGGGACTCAAAGAGCTCAAATAAATGTTTAAAACCAGCTGCATTAATTGTGAATATTGGATGCGGATCTAATACTAGCATAGTTGCCATGGCGCTTGTGATCCGCTGTGCGACTGGGTGACAACTGTTATACTTGATTCCTCTTACAAAGGAGTGTTTAACAGTCAATTTTTGTAAACTACTAGTAGTCTTCTTCTTGGGCTGCTTCTGGGATGAAGATCCACCCCCTAAGCAACAGCAGCAGGCTTGACTTTCAAGAATTCTTTAGAGGGGTCCTGGATAGGGGAGGAGTAGCCTTACCAACTTAAATGCAGGACTAACTCCGATCACTAGTGAGGATATTGATGAGGAAAGTATTCAGTGTAGATTACAGGGACTGGGATCTAGCTGAGAGAAGGGAGCTAGCTGCTGCTGGACTGGTTGTTGTTATTTTTTAAGCATACTTTCATGATTTTCCCAAAAGCTTGCCATGAACTCTCTTCGATGAGGTTACTAGATGGTTAGGGTCTCTACCTCTACTGACTGTGGCTTGACAACTACTACAATTGACTACACAACTGTTGTCAGGATTTGGGTAAAAATAATTCCACACATAAGAGGTGGTTTTTTTGGTCTTTTGTCCAGGCATGACAATGGCCTTCTTCTTATCACTGGCAAGAACTGCTTCCACTGGTGCAGGACTTACACAAACAACATCATCATCATCAACATCTTCATTAGCGCCGTCGTCAGCTACACAAATATCCCCGTCATCCTGTTGTAAATTCAAAGTGGCATCTTCAGTTTCTATATCACCAGCTACACTTGGGCTGCTCATCCACACATTTGCAGAAATGGTAAACGAGGCTTCTTTATGAGTACAGTATCAGAAAGGTCAGGTTTAGTCATAGCACTCATCCATACACTCTCCTCAGGGATTTGTTACATTTCCGAACATACATTTTGTTCTATTGCCTTACTGTTTGTTTCCAGCTCTGCTTTTAAGCAAGAAATATTTTGGCACCTCTTTTTGAGTCAGAATGACAAGGTCTTGCATCGTCATGATAGAACTTACAAAAAGATGCCTCACTAAGAGTTGCAGAATTAGCACTCATACATAAAGGCAAAGGCCTGAATCTTTCCTTGCCACCGCGTGTGTAGAATGTCATGTTGGCAATATTATGTTTTTCTACAGTGAACTTTCCCTGTATTAGAGGTGTTTTTTTCTTTACCAATGTAAAAGCTTGTTTTTTGGATTTCAGTTTCCCTGACTTAAACTCACTATAAACTTGAGCATAGGCTTTAGTAGATAACATAGAGGGACTAATATCATCATGACTGGTGCCAGCAGCTGCTTGGTGCTCCTGCTCTTCTGTTGACTGATCATGATCCATGTCAATGGCACAGAGCAATGACACTAGAGACTGTAGACTGACAAGAACACTGCTACCCCTGTTTCTGTGTGAGCAATGGAAATGAGCAATGGCACTGGAGACTGGAGAGTGACAAGAACATTGCTACCCCTCCTGTGTCTGTGTGAGCAATGGCACAGGCACAGGGTAATGGTATTGGAGAGTGGAGAGTGGCAAGAACACTGCTACCCCTCATTTTATTGTGTGAGCAGCAGTGGCACTGAGCAACGGCACTGTAGGTTGACAAGAATGCTGCTACCCCTCCTATGTCTGCTGAGCAATGGCGCCGGATCTCCATTGGAGGGAAGTACTTATGGAATCCAAGACCCGCAAAATCCGACAACACGACAATGACGTTTTTCCTCCATTTCAGTTCCAAGGAAGTGGGAAAGTACCAAGCCTGCGCATCCCTAGTATTTGTCACATTTGGATTCAGAAACTACTGGACATCAGTGTAGTTCAGATGCAGTCACAAGGCAAATAACATGCTTTACAAGATGTACTGTAGCAAAATCTCCATGACACTCATATGAAAACAATGAAAAATTATGATAGTTTATATATGGGAAGTGAATAACCTTTATGTGTCACAAGAATATGGTTTTCTGGTAACAATCATGGTCCTAGTCTGGATTTTTATTTAACCTGTGTTACTGCCTCAGATCCACCCATTTAGAGGTTAAAATAAAGTTTACAACTGTTGCATTGCAGTCATCAGCTTGATTGTTTCTTAACATTTTTAGTAGTATTAGCAAAATCAGCACATCCTATATTGTTTATACACAGTAAAATTTTAACATAAAATGCCAAACCATATACTTGCTTGTACTCTGCATGTGCATGATGAGGCCTGAACTGAAATTCTGACAAATAACAGACGACACAATGGAAACACGGATGAAGTGCAAAATGTTGATGTCTCTCTTTTATTGCACCCAAACCTTTTTCATATTTTCAGACTTATTTTAACTGTAAAATAATAAAGAAACACATGGACACCAAAATTAATTTGGCAAAAGGTCACAGTTTTATTAAACAAGAATGATGGCGGAGAAAGACAATGGAAGGTCAAATTATCATTACTCCTATGGCCCCAGAATATAATCCTTTATTATTGGTTGGTGCTAAATCTGGCATCAGGGTGACAACACCCCTTCTGGACTCACAATAACGTGCCCACACAAAGCAGTTCAAGGGGTCCTCCACACAAAAGGACCAAGAGTCACATTGCTTCAAAAGGGGCAGTGACCTACAGCCAATTATACATACGGATGCATGTATAGTTGGCCGCAGATATGTATAATTGGCGACTGCAATGCTTTCCTGCCAAAGCTGTGATCACCCGCCACCAAGTGATGAAGCTAAAAAAATAAATAACCTCCAATATATTTGATCTACAAAAAGCCATAAACCCTCCTCCATAAGGTTAACCCCATCTAACCTAAATAAGTGACTTCACTCAAATGTGATTAAGAAGTGAACAATAACAATCCCCCCCATCCGAGTTACCTCATTACATGCCTCGTGTATAGATGGACCTTAAGAAGAGTAGTCCTGAGAGGGGCATGAATAGTGACCCTCCATGAGAGCTGGGGATCGAATTGGACTAGCACAACTGGCCACCATCCCTGAATTGCCTGCAAATCCTCCCTAACAGAGAATAACAATTCCAGCAAATGACCAGGATGTTGAGGGGTGGCTGCTTTAACTATGTTGGCCGACAAGAGGGGAATAAGTGCCGACAACCCTAACCCCATCTTCCCTAACCATTTCACTGCCACGGGGATTAAGAATGTGGTCCAGACATGAGCCCATTGGTGTCTGGATGCCCAGTATACATAGTAATGGCCCCCCTCCCATATCCAGATCTTCTGGCAGGATGTACGTAGAACAAAACAAAACAATAACAAGTCAATGCTCGGCCACAGCTGTACATGCCAGAATCGACCTACACCCAAGGTGGGGGGGGACCAAGATAGTGGGGGAGGGAAATCGGTAATCCATATGAAGGCAAAAACCCAATAAAACCCCAGTGGCACGTAGCAAAGCAGGCTCTGATCAAGGGAAAACAATAGGACAAAATTTCTTTGTGTCCTCACTAAAGCATCACCAAACGATGGGGGAGAAGGAGTCAGGTCATCACCCTTTGCTCCTAGGCCTAATATAAGTTTTTATAGGCATCCGACTTCTGTAAGCCTAGAAACTTAATTGCTTCAATGGAAGAGCCATCTTCAGCTGCAGCAGTAGATGCCCCAATCAGGATGTGATGAGTGCCCTAGAGGGCCAGTCTTAGACCAACAAACTTCAAAAGAATGCTTGATTAGAACATTAAAATTAAATTTAGTGAGGGGGGACCATTTGGCATGAACCAACCTGAGTTCACCCCCATGGGATCTGATTCCAGCGAATTGTGTACCCAATGCCAGTAGACCTAATATATATCTAGGAGGCATCGCACTTCCATCACCCTAAGTGCTGTAATGCTGCGATGGAAGACCCACCTAAATCCACAGAAGTAGCTGTCCAATACTAAACGACTGGGTGTTATTGTGGTTCACTTCCAAGCAAATACATTCCATGGACCTCCTAAAAATGACATTCCATTAGGGGTGAAGCAACTTTGTGTATCAACAACATCCCTCTTTGATCTGCCAACTACATGCTATACATAGGTGGCCTGTGATATAGTCGGATCTGCAAGCGAATGGCTGGGATCCAATGTTTGATTCCTGACTGGTCGTTCATGGACCTGTGAATTTGGAATAATCTGTTTGCCCCCGATCTACCTGTATGTAGCAAGTTACCCATGCTGTACAGTGTGTTTAGACTGCACTATGAGATCCTGGCACCATCAAACATGCAGACTCCTAAATGCTTTATCGCTTCAATGTGAGACCCTTCAAAAGTCACAGCAGTAGTTGCCCCAAATCTAATCGAAAGGGTGTCAGAGTTGAGGCTGATAGACTCAATTGTCTGCTTAAAAATTGTGTCAAAATGAATTAAAGACAGGGGAAAAAATTGTACATGTAACAAGATATGTGACATCGACCTATAGACTTAAAGCTACATACATCTTATCTAAGACGACCAGACATATAGTCAGGTCGTATGGGAGTTGATGGAAACCCAACACCCGTTATCTAAACGTTTTTCTGAGACCTCTGACCTGAAGTCAGACAGCAAGTATGGCAGCACTAGAGCTATCTATGACTCCAATAATTGTAAACGACCCCTAGATTTAACATTTATATGATAGTAATAGAAACCAGAACAAAGAGAAAGAAGTGATTTTAAATGTGATGCACTAATAACTCCGCATCCACATATTTCTTATCCAAAGGGAACTATAAATTATCTAAATAATATAAAACTTAACCTTTATTAAGTAATTTTAAAATTAGCAGTGAAATATGTAAACTGATTAATATCGAAATGATGAATTATTGTATAAAAACTGGCTATGCCTTATATGTCTCTTAATCATAAATTACTGGGGACAAAATTTTACATATTAAGTCAAAATCACACAATTAGACAGTATCCGAGAGTATATTTCTCCTCTCATGTATCGGTCCCCCTATATTGTGCAGTTGCAGCATGTGTATAATGACTTAGAGCGGCTATCTAAATAAATAGAGATCCCTCACTTGTGGGTCCGTATCTAATGTATTATGCCAGTATGATTGTATTTTGTTACAAATGTTATAAGATTTTATAACATTTATAATTTGTTACGTTTGTTATAACATTTATAACAAAATACAATCATACTGGCATAATACATTAGATACGGACCCACAAGTGAGGGACTGCAATATTGGTTACATCTCTCTGTTCCCTATTCTTCAACCTGTTTTCGGCCCAAGTACAAATTTTGTTTCCTAGACGCAGTTCCTTTATTTTGTAAACCAACCTCTTGTGTGGCACTGTATGAAATGCCTTTGCAAAATCTATGAAGACCACATCTACTGTACTACCATCTTCTAAGTTTCCACTAACTTTTTTATAGAAACTAATTAGATTAGTTTGACATGATGATTCCCACTAATAATCTTATTGTGCACCAAGTAATACTGAATACAATCCCTTAATATACCTTCCAGTCATTTCCCCACTATTGATGTCAGGCTTACAGTTCTATAATTCCTTAGTTATTCCCTTTTAAAATAATGGCACTATATTTGCTATTCACCAAGTCCTTGGTATTAAGCCAGATGAAACTGAATCTATGAAAATTAAGAATAGCGGTCTAGCTATTTCTGACTTTAGCTCCATAAGAACCCCTGGGTGTATGCAATCTGGACGTGGAGCTTTAGTTATTTTAGTTTTATTCAGTCACCTTTGGATTTCTTCCTTTGTCAGTTAAATATTACTTAATGGTACAGTTGCATTTCTATTTTTATGTATTATTCCTCTCTAATAAATACTGAAGAAAAGAAAGTGTTTAATACTTCAGCTTCTTCCTTAGTATCATTAATCATTCCACCCATCTCACTTCATAGGTTTCCCATATTGTCTTTTTTAATCCTTTTGCCATTTATATACTTAAACAACTTTTTAAGGTTTGCTTTTTATTTTCTAATTTAGTCAATCTAATTTCCTTTTTGCATGATTTATTACTTTCCTTGCTGGTACAGAAGGACCCCTCAAAATTTAAATGCATGCTTCCTTCTTTCCATTTCTTCTCTTATCTTTTATTTAGCCACATTGGTTTAAACTTTTATATTTGTTTCCCATAGGAATTATCATTATCAGTTATATTTATATAGCTCACCTAATTCCACAGTGCTGTACAGATAACTCACTTGCATCAGTCCCTGCCCCATTTGAGCTTACAGTCTAAATTTCCTAACATACACACACATCGACAGAGACTAAGGTCAATTTAATAACAGCCAATGAACCTACTAGTATGTCTTTTTTGGAATGTAGGAGGAAACTGGAGCACCCAGAGGAAACCCATGCAAACATGGAAAGGGCATACAAACTCCACAAACATAAGGCCATGGTTGGGAATCAAATTCAAGACCTGCAGTGCTATGAGGCAGAAGTGCTAACCACTAAGCCACCGTGCTGTCCATAGGAATGAACTTCTACGTTTATTTTTCCAACATTTTAAAGACAGCCCACTATTCTTCTGCAATTTTTCCTTCAAAAACTGCGCCCCAGTCTATGCACTTTATAGAATTCTTTAGCATTTTAAAATTTGCCTTTCTAAAGTTTAAAGTCCTAGTTGATCCATAATACTGTGACTTCTGGAAACTAATTTCAAATGAGACTATACTATGATCACTGCATCCCAAGTGCTCCCTTACTTGAATATTTGCTGTTATGTCTACATTATTTGTTATTACTAGGTCCAGTTCTGGTTTCTAGTTGGTTCCTCTACTATTTGGGACATGTAATGATCTTTTAGCGTGCTCAGAAACCTATTTCCCCTAGCTGTACCACAAGTCTCAGTACTCCAATCAATGTCCGGATAATTAAAATCCCCATAATTAAAACTTGACCTAGTTGTGTAGCTTTTAAGTTTTCTGTAGAAGTTGGGCTTTCTCAGCCACACTAATATCTGGCATTTTATAGAATTTCCCTATCAGCAACTGCTCTGAACTTTTTCCTCCACTGTATATTTCTACCCACAATGCCTGCATATTATCACCTATACTCTTGAGGCTGGCATGGGAGCAGTTTTCTTCTTCCCCCCTGCTGGTGCACTAATTATACTGTGTGGCATAAGCTAATGTCTGTGCCACTTATGTCAGAGTGAGCGGCGAGAGAGGATGAGGGGATGAGGATTCCCTCCCTTACCACTTACCACTTAGGGGCCTGAATGTCCCCGAGAGCTGAGCAGTGAAACTGCTTGCTCAGGGGACCTGTGGTCACGTGACAGGCTGGTGTTGGCTAACAACGGCCTGAGCTGCTCGCACAGCTGAGGCAGGGAGGCATGGTGCTCACCCCATGATGGTGCTGGTAGGGGAGCGGGAAGTGGCTATGGAACAAAGTCACGGAAGGAGGGGCAGAAGTTGGAAGTGGGAGCTAGAGCAAGGCATGGTGCATGGCTGGTCAGGGAAAATATAGGGAGAGAAAGGGAGAAATGGGAAGGGGAAAGGGAATAAGTTGGTGTAGGTGGCGCAAAGGGAGGAAAAGTGGGACAAATTGGCGAGGGGAAAGTATACTACAAAGAGGAATACAATGAACAGCAATTCTTTTTATAATTATGATGAATAAAATCATCTGATAAAGGGGGAGAAGGAAAAGAAGAGAAGAAAAATGAACGAATAAAGAAAAGAGAGATGGCAAGAAGCTAAGCAGGATGGATACTAAAGGCACAAAAGAGGATAGAAAAGGTAAGAATAAGATAAAACAGATTGACATGTAAGTAAATGCAAAGCAACTGATACTGACCCTTTTTTGTGTTCCTGTTTGTCAGTGTTCAGTGCAGCAAACAAAGAACCCAGCATCCTCTGGAGGTAGAATATATACAGAAGCCTAAGGCCCTCCCTTGGGATATTATTGGCTGGAAAAGGCAGGAGACTTAATGAGGGAGAATGGGTAAATGAATGACACTCGCACAAACACATGAGTTTAAGTGCGTTCGGCTTTACGGCCTCACTTGTCACTGTAGCTACTGCCATTTTTTATAGATTTCTCATGCTTTGTCTCTAAATTTATGTTCTGGGAATAACTTAGAGCATGACCAAAAGGTAAGGAAGTCTGTAATATTAAATGGAATGATGTGTAGTTAAGTCCTGCAGAATTATCTTTCAACCACCAGCACACTAAAGTATCATTTAGATTACTACATCTAGTGAGGGCAGCTAATTATGATCAACCTTTGGGGGGTTAGTTATTAAAGTAGTAGAACTTTGTAATAACCAATAGAAAATCAGCAATCAATCCTAATGTTTGATTGTTTGCTAAGGGTAAAAACATGTTTACACTTTTCAGTTTGGCACTATATTAAATGTCCTTGTGTATTATATATGCTGAACCGAGGACCATTAGTATATGGTTTATGCCCTATAATCACATATTAAATTTGGCAAGTGTGAAAGCATATTGCAGTATTATTTTACTGGTTTGTATTGTGTTAAAACCTTTTGAAAAAGTTTGAGGAATTCTAACAAATTTGGTAATATTTCCTGAACATTTCTAAAAATTAAATTAAATGTAACACCATTCAATTAGCAGAGTGATTGCAATATTGTTGATGTTAGTGATACCTGTGGATGGCATTTGTGATGAGAGATTCTATTTTAGCATCTGCTCCTGTGCCAGAAGCACTGCTGTGTTTGATGGCAGGTTACCACAGGTTGTCTGCTCAGCAAAGATAAGGAAGGTTTGTCAAGAAAGGATAGATTTAAGGGGAATAGATCCAACTACTGATGGTATCTAAAATCATAAGAACATAAATCCTTAGGTTTATTTCAGGCTTCAAAAATCACACCTTGTGCACTAACACATCAACTATTAGATGGTTTACAGAGGAAGCCTTAAATTAGTGATATTTGTGTACACAAACTGAATTCATAGTCATGGGATTTTAGACCTAAATGCCACACGAGGCTTGCAATATAATCCTCCCTCCATACCTCCCCAACAGTGACTATAGGGGCAATTGCATGGTGCTTCCTCTTTTTGTCATTATGTGAGAAGCCACTGTCTGTCAGTGGGACAAAATAAACAAAAGGAAGTATGAGAAAGGTAAAGAAAGAAAGAAAAACACTGTGTTGTGTGTCCCAGTGCACTTACCCCTGAGGTTATTGTAGAAGGGAAGTGGGGCAGGGCACTGAAGAGAAGGACCTATAGAGGTATGTTGGGGCCACCAGAGCAAACCTTATTCTCTACCACATCTGGAGTTGTGTTCCCTGAGATGAGCAAGAATGATAAAGTCAATGCACCTCTAGATGACAAAAAATGATTGTATACTTCATTTAAAAAAATATTTCACATGAAAAACAACAAAATATCTTAAATCATTACAAGCCAATCCTGAGACACAAACCTATCACTCACATATGTGATACAGGTACAAGGCCAGAAATACCACTAATAAAATGCTTAGTGGTTGATAACATACCTATAAACCCTTAATCCCAACCTTGACAATTGTGCTATGTAATAAAGACACCACACTGACTTGTTGGCAAATTACCTTATTTATTTATTTAATTAACTGCTCACTGATATGGTGGAGGGAGAACACTGCATGCAACATCAGCAACTGATCAATACCAATCTGGATGTCCCATCACGGGTCACCGACCCTCGGGACATCAGTATTTATCGATCATTTTACCTAAGTGCGCCCTTGTAGTTTATCCTTAAACTGAGACAATAATCCCCAGGCATTCCAGACCCCAAACTCTTCCTGGCTAATCATAATGCACCACAAGCCAGCCCCAAGGGTTTGTATTTGCACCGAACCTAAGCCGACTTTTTGAAGGGAATGGGTTCCAAACACCTCACTACCATCAATTTGCACTTTATTAACCTTTCTTATTGCCAGTGTTTTCCTGCCAGACCAGGTTCCTTCTTGAACCTAGGCCCACCACCATATTATGCGCTAATCACTTTGCCTATACTGCATATATCTCCCCTATGAAGAGACCCAAAGAATCCTCGGTCAGGTGCAACCCCATTACACCTATTGAGGTCAGGAGTTCTGGAATGTAAGCAACTGGTGTCTGATTCCCAAAATCCCGAAGATGGGAAACGCCGGGCTACAACCAAATTAACTTTCTTGCAGGAATGGCTAACTATCCGTCCATCAGGAAAGAACCTTTACACTTATCTATGTCGGGCCAACACAGGAGCAGATTAGTCCATGAGGCATGCATCCATAGTTATAATTAAGTATATGTGTGCAAGAAACTGCTGTGTCATTGTACATGACTAGTTCATGCATGTTTGAAGTGGTTTAAGAAGAGAATACAGAGCTACATAATGATTGAAAAGATAGATGTTGCATAAAAATCGTGATTAGCCTGAAAATTTATCACACATGCATTCTATAACCTCTGGCCCATATACCATTGCAATGGCTGGCAGAGGGGGAGGGGGAGAAAGAACTAACAGCAAAGGCACTGAGGAAAGATATAAAGAGAACAAAGAACTAAAGACAAGGTGATATGAACATGAACTGCAGGAAAGCCTCCTAAGGGTAAATGTATCAAGCTGTGATTTTGCATTTCCAGCGATTTTCTCGGACGAGTTTAAACTCGCCAATTTATTAAACAGTAATTTAATATTAAATTGTCAGAGAAGTGTTTATTTCAAAATCGCAATTCTCAAAATGGCTACAAATCACAGTCCTGACATTGCTCCTTTAGCTATAAAAATCGCCTAATGTATGAAGCTTCGATTTTGCAAACTCGCCCAAGTTTGAATTCAAAATCACCAGAAACAACACGCTGCTTTCTATAGGCAAGATGCCAAACACATCACTGTTACACTGCAGTGCAATGTTAATCTAACAGGAGGCACAATGGGAGTTTCAATAAAGCATGATTTTTGTTTTAGAGAGGCAAAAATGTTTATAAATTAGCTTACAGGTAACAAATTTACAGGTAACAAATTTCATATATGTCTTATTTTTTAATCAGTCTAGAGTAAATATACATTATTATTATTATTATTATTATTATTATTATTATTATTATTAATAATATTGTTATCTTTTAGCTATAAAGCACCAACATATTACATATTAATGTACATTTAATTGCAATGAAGTGGAACAGAAGGTAAAGACGGGCCTAGCCAAATTTTTACACTAAAAAGAGGTGTGGGGAGCAGTTAATACATAAGGTAGCAGAATAACTATTGTAACTGCTGGTGAGTAAAGTGCCTATGGCTATTCTTAGCCATCTGCATTACCATCCTCTGACAAAAAAGGCTTTGGTGGCTGGCATTTCTGTGCAACATCTGTATGTATCTACATATTTACATTTGTTTAATTTAGAGTTGTAAGTAAATGCTTCAGAATGTTGTAATTCTGTAAATTGTGCAAAATATGTTGCACTGTCCATATGCCCAAACTGCACCATTATTTAAAGATGCCTGTATCTAACACCTGCAGCCTCTTGCACTTCAAGTGGCAGATAAGGGGCATTCAGATGCAGATACATTGTAGTATAGTAAGGGGCATTAAATGCATGTTAAGCAACCCTTGCCCTTGAGATCAGGGGCGGATCTAGACTTTATGTTTAGGGGGGGCGATTTTACATAATCACGCCCCTCCTTTGCTCTGATTGGCTGCCCCGCGTTAAACCCCGCTTTCCGCCCGCGATTGGCCACGCCCCCTCCCGTTGTGATTGCCGGCTGGGACCACTCTGATTGGCTGACCCACATTTAGCCCCGCCCCCCACTCGCGCTTACCTCCCCCCTCCCCCCCCATTTTGATCGGCGGTTCGGACCTAGCTTTTTGCTGCTAGGGGGGGTGAATGCCCCGATCGCCCCCCCTGGATCCGCCACTGCTTGAGATGCATCATATTTTGATATACACTTATCTTTGAAATATGTCCCTTACCAAGAGTAAATTCAACGCCTACAGATGATGGGTGCAAATTTCTGTAATGAATATATGTAATTTAAAATATATATATATACATATATTTTACTATATTGGCTTATTATCTAATTACAAGTGGGGCAATCATTTTTTTCTCATTATTTTACTATTGTCCGATGGGGGCACCATTTAAACTGCATGCTTGTGACACTACAAGTGCTCTGTGCATCATGACACTAGTAGTGCCACAAGTATGCATTTTTAATGGTGTTGCTATCAGGAAAAAACAAAAATATAAACATTGTCCCACTGATGATGAAATATTAAGCCACTGTTATATAATAAAATAAAATAAAAATTCCTTACATTTAATCATTAATTAAATATGGTCCAATAAAGTATTCAAAACATATTTTGTCCACTATAAGAAAATTAATGATAATTGCTGCCCATCTACACAAAAAAACAAGCTTGTTTTAAACTTCCATTGTGCCTCCTGTTGTATTAACATTGAGCAGATAGCTAAAACAACATGCTTTTATTTCTGTTCTATCTCGGCCGTATTTCAAGTTCTGTTGAAACTTGAGCGAGTTTGTGTATAATCTCCGGCCGGTTTGACAACAACAAGGGAGAGATAAGTGTTTTAAAATCGACACAAATCGCCGGAGATTGGATTTTGGAAAGTAAAAATCGCAGGATAATACATTTGGCGATTTTGCACTGAAAATCACTGGTTATCTCTCAATTTGCTGCGATTTTAAATAGCTGTAAAAAATCACAGCTTGATACATTTTCCACATGGAATATAATAGCTATCACAGCACAGACAGCTCTTTGATTTCACTACGCTCTCCTGGATCCAAAAGAGCTGGATGACTCCTCCCTAAGATTTTATAGCATGTTCCCTTTATCCTGCCCCCATGACACTGGCATAGGCATCACCATACCTTCGCTGCTTTGTTAAACCTTAGTGGTGTCTTAACTAGTTATGTACACAGACCTCAGCTTTTAATCTCCTTCAGGTTTAATTCATCCCTTAGTTCTAATTCAATCAGCAATTAAAAAGCATAACATCTCCAGACACCACAATGACTGCTATTCCAATGTGTACTACAATGTTTCCAGGTGAACACCTTTGTCAGGATTTGATTTCATATTACAAGTTTCCAAAACTGTGAAAAGGGGCTACCCTAAGGAGTTAAACTGACCAGTGGTCCAGTATTTCTTATTAAAAATGCTATGTAAATTGCATAAAACTCAATCTGTGTGTGCGATTGAACTTTAACGGTCTTGTTTAGTGTTAGAAGTAAATACAGCTAGTAGTTGAAATTATGAAAAACCAATGGCAAACCCAAGTTGCACAGCTGGGGGTGGGGCATTTTTAAAATATGCTATCAAATATAAAAATAAAAATGCCACATTACCTTGATTTTGCCTACCTCTACATGACATATATACTTTTTATAATAGACCCTAAAATGCAATCTATGATTACAGATGCTATTCACAGGTATCAGCAAAATCAAAAATAATGCAATCACTCTGCTAATTGAGTGGCATCACATTTAATTTCATTTCAAATCTATGTATGTATGCACTGTAAATTTGAGGGCCTCATTTAATGTTAGGAGTAGATCCAGCAATCTTGCACTTTGTCAAAACCGTGTTGTGCAGCTGGGGGGATGTAATGAAGCCTTATATACACATGAGAAAATAATGACTTGACAGATATTAATAAATTTGAAAGTTGCATTCTTCATATAAAATATAATAAATATAAACACCTTTGGATTTTTACACTCAATAGTCAAAATACAAATTGTCAATTAAGTGATATGAATAGACAGCCCTGACTTTCTATAACATATCCTACGATTCATATACTATCTATGGGTTCTAGAAGATAGTTTGCTGAGGGACAAAGCTGAAGTTATTGTGTTGGATAGGGTAGAATCATGAGGGACATAGCTGAAGTCAATCAATGGGCAAACAAAACAAGACTCTTTGAAGCACCAACAGAGAAATGATGAGTGTAGGCATTGTTGCATCATCTAGTATGCTTTTGCTGTGTAAGGTACTGTTGCTGCCAGTGAGTACTGATTGGGTTGACTTGATTGTGATTTTGTTGAGCCCCCATAGTCAATGCAGAGTCTTAGGGAACCATCTGCTTTTACCACAAAAAGGATCCCAGAAACAGTCATTGACTTAAACTCCATGATGACCCCTTTGTCAGGCGCCGTACCTATTCCATCCAAGAATGGCCGCCTTCTGTCTGATCGGCAAGTGCCTGATTGCTTAGCAACCAGGCGAATTTCAAATCCCCTTGTGGGGGTTCTGGTGAAGACTGGAGGCACATTAGATTCCTCACCTCTCTCTCTCGAGCAGTGCCAAAATCAGCAGGTAACATTCAGCACTCTACTTTGGTCATAGTATACTCTGACCATGACTATGAATGGTACAGGGGAGCCTTCTGCCCGCGACTTATGTTCTGAAGGAAAGGTAGCCGGGTTACATTCTGAAACTGAATAGCGTATTGATTCAAGAAGCCCCTGCATCTCTTTGGATCTCTATCAAATTTCTCAGGTGCAGGAATGTGGAGAACAGAATAAGTGGTAGTAAATAGTTCATTGTGTATGCTCTTCATCACCTTCACAAGACCTTTACATATATTAACTAACTTATATAAAATAAAGACACAGAGACATAAGTAAAGTGGAAAAAAAGGTCAAATTTTATTAATTAACTGTGGTGGTGGAGAAAGAACACTGTGTGACAGTTACCAGACTGATACCCAAAAACTAAGTGTGGACATGGCATACCGCCTTAAGTCCACCAACACTTCACACAACCCTCAACTGCTTGGCCGGCCCTAACCTGGCATCAGAGTAAACTGCGCACCCTCTAAACTCACCTGCCCTCCCTCACAGAGCCAGACAAGGACCCTCCCCACTGAGAGATACCGCTGCATCGAAGGGGTCAGATACCTGCAGCCAATTACGATAGTGCCGTATGTATCTGCCGCTGATCGCAGTGCCTTCCTCCCACGCTGCTGCCCTTGGGGTAAAGCAGTCGGCCACCAAACAAATCAATCAAATTCCTCAACCCCGACCATATCTCCTCCATAAACAAATCCAACCCCTCATCCGAGAGGTGCACACCATCTCTCCTGTAGAGACTCACCCTATCCGCTGTCATAACAGGGTGATCTATAACCAAACCCCCCAAGGGACCTAGCAACCTTTCTGATTGCACTATTGAGCTTTCTTACCATTATGAGGATTTTTTTTTTTTATGGATTTACAGCCCTCCAGGACAGTCGTGGTATCATGGCGGACCAACCTATGGTAGAGGCAGGCCATGTTGTACTAATATACTGTAGATCTTCTCAAATCTGAATGATTAGCTCCAGAGATTTTCCTCTAGCTAGATCATTCCCGCCTAACTGAATGACCAGATTTAGGGGATCTGCATTGCCCTACTTGCCACTTCACCATGGCAGGAAATCAGGCCAACAGAGACCTTGTCTACGTAGCCATCTAATGCGAACATTACCCACTCTCTTTAACTTCAACTTAAACTTAGACTGCATATAGCTGCCCAGAATATATATGAGTGCCCTATGATCCAAATGCTCTTGGCAGCTGCCGTGCAACCTGCAGGGAGAGATAGAGTGTTAAGCATCGCACTAGTACCATAACGCTCATAGTGCACATATAGGATGACATAATCGACCAGTATGTCAAGCATGGAGAAAAGCTAGAACTGAGGAAAATGGGTGGGGTTGTGGCAGGGTTTCGGTGGAAGGGTAGGTCACCCAAACGAAGATAAAAAACCTGAATAAACCCTAGAGGCTCACCACTAATCAGGCCTTGATCTAGGGAAAAAATGGGAAATATCCCTTCATGCCCTCGCTTAACGCGTCGAGTGGAGGATCCTTGGGTAACCAGGGAAGGGAAGGAGGGATTCCAGAAAGGAGGGGAAGTGGGTGCGGAAAGGGGTTGGGTGTAACAGGAAAAATGAGGTTTTGGCTAGCTTGAAAACAGTGAGATAAAACAAAACAACCCAGGAGGTATACACGACACAAAGTCCTTAAACATTAGGTCTAATGTAAATTTTGTAGGCTGACAATTTCCATCTACCCAACTTCTTTATGGCCTCCACAGATGATCCCGCTAATGCTGCGGACGCAGCCACCCAAATCCTAAAGGAATGGGTACTATATTGTAACGGGTCCAAACCTAACCTTTTAACTGACTGTTTCAAAATGGCATTGAATTGATACTTAGTTAACTGCGAGCTGTTCTTGTGGACTAAGAAAACTGGGTTGACAGGCTTGACTAACGAAGGCAAATTAGCACAACAAACCACACAGCACTTAAGCATTAGGCTTAATGTAAGTCTTGTAGGCTGCTGACTTCCCTCTACCAAAGGCCTTTATGGCCTCATGGATGATCCCACTAAAGCTGTGAACGTAGCCACCCCAATCCTAAAGCAATGGGTGCCATATAACCATGGATCTAAACCTATAAATTTTATTTTTGTGATTGGTGACCTGACTAAATTTATTAACACAAGGTGGAATGAGGAGATCTTGTCCCAATGCCATGTTTCTTTAATGATAGAAGGCAAATATCAATCTCTATGCTTTGGCTCCACTTGGAACTAGCAACCTCTATGTGGTCTGTTTTAGACTTGTTAATTCTAGGTACCCACTGTATCTCTGTTGCCTCCTTGTGAAATAGACATGTGACAGCCCCTAGACGAGTGCTAGTCACCCGCTGTACGAAAGGTTGCCTGACCTATGGACAGATCAGCCAGAACTAGGGATGTAGCCCTAGCTTCATAACAAACCTGGTATGCCAGGAACCTTCCATTGTTACATATAATCTGTGTGCTGCTGAGTAGTATGTGTTCAGTGAGCAAACTGTATTAATTAATGTGTGTCGTCTGAGAGGCCTTGTATTTATCGGATTTTTTTTATTTATTTTTAATTGTACTGTACAGGGACCGAAGCCACAGCGGTACCTGCCCTACTCATATTTGAATGGGTACTGAGCTTTTTTGTGAGCTAAAGATAAAAAGCCATTGCTAGATGGTGAAAAGGTTGCTCCTCTTGGAGATAGTTAAGGAGAGAAATCAAGTTTGTGTCACCCTTATTAACTGAAGGCTGTATATTTCATGAAAGAACCACCGGACATAGGGTCAAGTCTGCATGTAAAATATGGACACCGAAGCCCGTTACCCAAATGGTACTTCTCAGACCTCTAACTTGTGGTCATTGCTATTGTCTCTGCCATAGAGCCATTCAAGGGAACAATGTCTGCTGGCACTCTCTAGACCAACATCCCAACATCTCCTTGAGGCTTAATGATTAGTAAATATATAAATGTATATGTACACAAGGGGGTGCTTATTCCTATTATGCAAGCAAAAGTTAAGATATGTGTCGCTCTGTGGCGCACTAATAACAGCGTTTCAGCAAGAGTAGAAAATATAGTGAAAAGTGGAGGATGTAACAAATAATAACCTGGAATGATCTTGCTGCTGCTCCCTTACCATATAATGTCAGGATGTGCCAAGGTTTAAAAATCAGTGTATGAGCGAGCGGTATATGATGTTAACTAAACCATTGCCAGTGGTAAGGTTTCCGCTCAGTATGACATGGACGCCCTGCATCCCCATGAAGCCCATGTGACAACTAAAGTATAAACCAATGACAAGTGTAGTGACTGAAGCCCTGTATTTGGACATGCTTGCGCTGGTACAGCTTCATCCAAAATATTATAGCATAATATGCCCCCGAAGCTAGAATTAGTGTGTAGAGGATATATAGCTGAGATAACACCTCTATATTTACTGAACGAACAGTTGACATAATGCTTGTAATAACATTGAACCTGAAAGTCCTTAAATTGGTAGACACAAATTTAAGAAAACAGGACTAGCTAAGTACAAATAGGGTGGGCCAATAAGGAGACATTAATGGTAAAGCCCAAGGTTGTGGCTGTATATGATGTTCAAATGACTTTATAGATAATGATAACTGAATCTGCTTGTTAATAGCATCAAGCCACATATTACTTGAAAACTGGGTAGGCCCCGTAATGGGCCAGACACTAAGCAGCAGGGTATTCATAATACGCCAGCTCCCTATTGTCCATTTTATCATAAAGCAAGACAACCATTCTTAGCAATTCTGTTCTTATTAATAGACTGAAAATCATGAACATACACACATATATATTCATACATATTTACAGTCAAGTCCATAAATATTGGGACATTGACATAATTCTCTTATTTTGGGCTCTATACACCACCCCAATGGATTTGAAATGAAACTAACAAGATTTAACTGCAGACTTTCAGCTTTAATCTGAGTGTATTTACATCCAAATCAGGTGAACGGTGTGGGAATTACAATGGTTTGTATATGTGCCTCCCACTTTTTAAGGGACCAAAAGTAATGGAACAATCGACTCAAAAGCTATTTCATGGACATGTGTAGGCTATTCCCTTGTTATTTCATCATCAATTAAGCAGGTAAAAGGTCTGGAGTTGATTCTAGGTGTGACATTTGCATTTGGAATCTGCTGCTGTCGACTCAATATGAGATCCAAAGAGCTGTCACTATCAGGGAAGCAAGCCATCATTAGGCTGAAAAATCAAAACAAACCCATCAGAGAGATAGCAAAAGCTTTAGGTGTGGCCAAATCAACTGTTTGGAACATTCTTAATAAGAAAGAATGCACCGGAGAGCTCAGCAATACTAAAAGACCTGGAAGACCACGGAAAGCAACTGTGGTGGATGACAGAAGAATTTTTTCCCTGGTGAAGAAAAACCCCTTCACAACATTTTTCCAAATCAAGAACACTCTCCAGGGGGTAGGTGTATATGTGTCAAAGTCAACAATCAAGAGAAGACTTCACAAGAGTGAATATAGAGGGTTCACCACAAGATGTAAACCATTTGTGAGCCACAAAAACAGGAAGACCAGATTAGAGTTTGGCAAACAACATCTAAAAAAGCCAATACAGTTCTGGAACTGTTCCTAAGGACAGATGAGACAAAGATCAACTTGTATAATATAATATAGTGATTGGTATATCTGCGCAGGTCAACTGAAGGCAGCCCTCTGTACACCCACATACAATCCACATATAATGTGCAACAGATAACTTGAACAATAACTAATGGTGACAGAGCTGGCGCTCATAGTTCTCGAAAGTTAGTAATATACTGTGTATATCTTCTTTCAAATTTGATGTATATCCTCCATATGTTCCAGAAATTAGTGGTAGTGAAAGTAAATCTCAGATCTCTGATATTCCCTCTCTACGAATATGGTCATATATAAAATAAAGAAAAGAGAATCATATCATAGTGTAGCATGTAATATATGATTTCATAATAGACTAGATGTCCAAGGTATCCGGTGAAAGTAAATAATTAAAATACACACACCACGTGATGGAGGTTATCAATCCCCTATGGGATGTACACTTACAAGATTTCAATCTTGAACCACACAGATCAATATATGGACATAGATATCCTCCTCAAATTATGTCTTCTTGCAGGATCCTCTCAGAATCGATACTCTTAAAGAGAAGTAAGAGACTAATAGTGCATTATCTCCCATAAAAGATATTTTATTGCCCTAAAGTTACATAAAAACAATATAGAAAAAAAAAATTCCAACATATCCAGGTCGAGCAGAGACACCAGTGAAGCTGGACTCTTACCGAATCTCAGATGGAATAGCGCGTGTAAGGAGAACGTTAATCCTGTCCACACGGTCGGGTAGCCGGCTCACTCCCTGCATGAGTAGTAGAGATCCAGAATAAGTTCAGATCAACTGGCGTGTATGTACGTCCGGGTATCCACTCCTCTCTTTCCGACGCATTTCAATTTGTTAAAAATCTTTATCAAGGCATTGCCTTGATAAAGATTTTTGACAATTGTACGTAAGCTCGAATGCAGTCACTATTTAATTGCGTTCATCTATAGGTACTCTCTTGTAATAACCATGGGAACTGATGGTTGCTGAGGAAGCTGCAGTTACCCCAGGAGTGGCTGCCAAAGAATTCTGAAGGGCGTCCAGATGGGTTTGCAACTCCCTGTACACATTGTAGAAGTTGCGCCTGATCTGACTCTTTTTGTTCTACTTGCTGCGTAAGGTAACCACATCAAAACGGCTCCATCTCCTGCATTACCACACCTATTCGGCTGATGGTAGGGGTGTTAAATCGAGAATGGATCCTGTTTCTGGTTCTGCTTCGATCTTTTAATCCCCTTATCCTGGGCTTGCGCTGGCTTCACACAACTTATTCACAAATTCACTGGTTTGTCTCTCTTTTATACAGTTTTTGGGTCTCATCCTATAATTCCTGACCCTTTGCCTTGCCATGATTCTTTGATGCCAGCCGTAGATCCCTTGCTACAAGACTTTTCTCGCATTTGGTCCAGTACGAGAGCCAAGCTCCTGGAACCTTCTCAGTGTTATAAACACTTTGCGGATCGCCATCGGAAACTCATACCTACCCTCTGAGTCGGTGGCAAGGTTTGGCTATCCACTAGGAATCTAAGGCTCAAAGTACCCTCTATGAAGTTGGTCCAACGCTTCTTTGGACCATTTAGAATTTCACACGTCAACAATCTGGTTACTTATAAACCTTTGCTGCCTCCCTCCCTTAAAGTCAAAAACACCTTCCAGGTTTCTCTACTAAGACCAATGGTTCTCAATTAATTTTTTCAGCTTCCTCCTACTCTAGCTCCTATCCAGTCCTCTTTTGGTGCTGAATATGATATCAGTCAAATCCTGGATTCTCGTACTTTTTGTGTCTGCAAACAATTTCCTGTACATTTGAAGGGTTTTGGTCCCGAAGAATGATCGTGGGTGGACAAACAAGACTTACATGCTCCTCTGACTACCATCTGCACTCCGTTACCTCGCTGGTGGCTCAGTTTGAGGACCGCAACCTACGCGTCTCCCACAGCAAATTCCAAATCCCCTTGTGGAGGTCACTGGTGAAGTCGGGAGGTGCGTTAGATTCCGTACCTCTCTCTTGAGCAGCGTCAATACCAGCAGATAGTCTCCAGCACTCTAATTTGATGACACCCTTGCTGCAAGTTCTCTTGTATATAGCTGCTTCAGGCTCAGGCGATGGGTATTTCCTGCACCTTGGTGGCATGGGCAGTACCATTCTATGTGGGGTAGGAGTGACTCTCCCTGCTTTTGTCAAAGAACTTACAAAACCTTGTTGCTCCTCAGACAGCCTCTCTGGTTCAGTCACCTATCTTAAGATAGTAGCACATACCTTTGCCACTTTTGTGAGTTTTAGACAAATGGATTAGCATGACACCTCCCACTCCTGTACTTATTTAACCCTATAATCCATCACTGTGTTGTGTGTGTAGAACTAAATATAACCCAGATTGATTGGTATCTTCAAGGTGTGGGTGGCACTAAATGAGATAAGCTCCCAGTGATTTGAATCGATACACATTAGCACCTTTATATTCACGTGGGTTTCCAAATCTGTGGTCATGGGTTGTCCATCAATTACTTTTACGGTCATTGACCTGATTCTCAGAAATATGGATAGTTTCATCTTGTGAACAAAGGCATCATTTTTGAAATTCTCAATTGCACAAGAATCCAAGAAGGCCTTTATGACCTTTGAGCAGGTCCTCGAGGAGAAGGTAGCGGACAGCTCAAATTGCAGAAAGGAATGTGGAGGAAGATTTACTCCAGTTCTCACTCTGCCTATTGATTCGGTAAGCAAAGCCGTTTCCCAGTAGCTCTGATCATTCCAATAGTGGGCGCTCTTTCTTATTGTGGCCTTGGCAGACCACCCAAACCACCTCTCCTGTTACGAGGAAACGCAAGACAATGATAAGAAAAATCTAGACTCCAACATATGCAGAAAATGGTGTATGCCCAAGTCTAAATGAGCTCTATTGCATGAGGGGGGAGAAATACAGTAAAGGTTGCTCAAATATCAACTCCATGAATCCAGAAGCATTTTACCCACTTCTGTATGTGTGTAACGTAATCTTAGGTAAACAGATTATGTTGACACCATTGCTATGACTGCACTCCTTTTTTGAGAATAAATAAACCCAAACTAGCAGAAGGAAAAGATTTCACACCCTCTGAGAGGCATGAAGAAAGTGTTAGTCTGGTGAAGAAGATCAGTCCCGCATCTTAGCAGACATCAAGTAAGTACCCATCGCCTCCTGACCATTTGGATTGCCTGGGATTTGTTTGGTTTTCCAGGTGAATCTTACAATTGGTTTTGGCAGCCTGCATGCTCTGATGAACAGATCTTAGGTAACTTATCAAGCAAGGTAGTTCCTTTTGATTCTTTATCCAACCCAATAGGTACATTCGTGAGACCTAGAAGGAGATGTATAAGAGGGTGGCAAATTTCAGGCACTGTGGCCTTCTTACAGGGGCTTCTATAAATAAATAACAGTTGTATATGCTATCATAAAATGGGCTAAATTACTGTAAAGTAGAAAAACACATTTGGTTTATTAAATACGAAAATATCTTATTAAAAAAAGCTCCACAGTTGCGCCTTAATTACGCATGTTATCTTCATATTCTGTTCCTGAACACGCTTGTTACATAACCACACACTTTTACACTTTCCCTCTTACAATTTGCCTACTCCAGTCCTTTAAACTAAATGTACTTCCAATTCTCTCTATATAATAATTCCTTTATCAAGACAGTTGAAAGTTGATAATCACACCGCAGATATACATATATGAAATAGAATCTTTACTTTACAGCAATATTGTAGTAATATAATTTAAATAGCATACTCGTACACACAGTACATATAATAATTCAACAAATATCACTGTGTGTAGGTACAATAAATAATATTACTAATTTCTTGCTAATTGTGTATATCTTCCTCCTGCAGGTTTATATGTTCATGTATGCATCTATCTCAGAATTCATTGCAATTCCCATGCTGGATGCATTATCTCCCGCTTACATATAGTGCAGCAATATCTATAAATTCTAATTGCACTCGATATATATACATATACATCACTATTCCGGTTCATATACTCCAATACTCATACACGTACAATTAATAGCTTGATTACAACACTCATCATTAAGCATAGTAGATACTTCCCAGAAAAACATAACTGCTTAGTAAAGCTTATCTTACAGACAATAACCTGCCTGCCATGTTGTCGTGAGCAATGACTGTAATTTCATACTCACTGTGGATCGGTCGGCAGTTAATACACACTACACAGCGGAAACGAGATTGGAACGAAAATATTAAACGGTACGACCAACCAAATGAGGCGACAATCGTCCATTTGGGTAGACTTTCGACCATCGTGTCACTGTACACACTGACCCAACTTTTGAACGAGCGGTCGTATGTTGGCTGATTTAGCAGATTATTGGTTGAAAACTGTGTAGTGTGTACCCAGCTTTATACTTCTCAAGGTATGTGGATTCAGTACACAGTATTCTAAAAGCATGTATTTTGCAGTACAAGTACAGTATATCACTAATCCTATATACACAACTATGTAATAAGCATACTACACAATACAGTCAGTATTAAACTGTACAACCATTATTATTAGCAATATTAATACTAAAACTCCAACAGCCACATTATACAGCCTTGAATACAGTACTTACAAGTCAACAGTCAACTCCTAAAGTACCCATTCAATATAATTTCTCTTATCATGTACTAAAAATGTAATAATTTCCAGAAAAAACTATTTAGCCAAAGTCACCACTAAATATTAAACATATAAACATATTTAACCATTACATATTCCCTCATGATCAAATATTACCACAGCCCAGAATGGCTTTTGAAAGTTTTCTTTTGCTTGGTCCATGGTGTGTAATGAAAGTTCCAGAGAGTGAGAAAGAATGTGTGTGTGTGTGTGTGTGTGTGTGTGTGTGTGTGTGTGTGTGTGTGTGTGTGTCTGTGTGCAACAGTCATGCAAAGTGAGCCACACAATGCTATTCAAATTTGTCTTAAGAGATGTTACTTGCAAAATCCTCAGTAGGCATAGCTCTTGTACAGGATGTAAGCCAGGCCTATTCAAATGTATTCTTAAGTTCTTTAGTATAACAACTCCCAGTTTAGATAAAGACTAGTATCATGCATATAAGGTGGGGTAGTAGAGAAATGTCTAGGGAAAGCAATTCTTTGCTAATGGATAATTATTGTGTGAACCTCTAGCTGGAAAATGTGATATACAATAATTAGAACTGTGCGCTGACCCCTGTGTTTTGGTTTTGGATGTGGTTTTCATTCTAAAACATCTTTGTGTTTTATTACAGGTTTTGCCCAAAAATCCTGAAAGGTTTTGGTTTTGGATCTGGATTTAATTAAAAATTGTACATAATAGGTAAAATGTTGTGATTTTGAGCTGCTTTTGTTCCTGCATTACTATTTACAGCATTAACGTTCATTAACAGTTATTAACAGTTATATTTTCTAATGATCTCTTCACAACTGTCCAAATTTTCACTAGTTTTGGTGCATACGCTGGAAGTGCAAAACCAGGAAGTGCCAAAACCGGAATTACACAAACAGGTTTTCACTAAAACACAGCAATTCCTAGGTGCGTCACTGGGATACCTGCCTAGCAGGTGTGAATTTTCCCACACCCATTTCCCATTACTTATGATATGTAAGGACTAGAGATGGTCACTGACCCCCGTGTTTTGGTTTTGGATTCGGTTTTGGATCTGGATTACCGTCGTGTTTTGGTTTTGGTTTTGGTTTTGCAAAACTGCCATTGCGTGTTTTGGTTTTGGTTTTGGTTTTGTTTGGTTTTGTTTTGCTATTTTTTTGGAAAATCCATGTTTTTGGGCCTAAATTAACCCAATTTAGTGCTCCAACTGTTTTAGAGACAAGTAATCTAATTGTTGAGGTAATAAATCATCCAAAAAAACAGTTTAATTCTTCGTTGGTAGGCCTATTCTACACACAAAACAGATTGTCTTCCTCTCCATCTATGCATATTGGCAATGCAGCCATCGTCTTTGAATGTATATTACACCCTACACTTATAGTTAAATATGTAAAGAAATGGAAAAAGCCAGTTTGGTTTCTGTCTCTCAAGGCCCCCCTCCACTTGTATAAAATACCAAAAAATTCAGCCATTATAGACTGTACAATATTAATTGACATGGAGAAAGCCAATTTGGTTTCTGTCTCTCTAGGCCCCCCTCCACTTGTATAAAATACCAAAAAATCCAGCCGTTATAGACTGTACAATATTAATTGACATGGAGAAAGCCAGTTTGGTTTCTGTATCTCTAGGCCCCCCTCCACTTGTATAAAATACTAATAAATTCAGCCGTTATATACTGTACAATATAAATTGAAATGGACAAAGGCAGTTTGGTATCTGTCTGCATCAGATCCTCTCTCCACTAGGAGTAAAATAGAAAACTATTCAGCCGTTATATAATCTAGAATATAAATAAAAATTGAGAAAGGCAATTTGGTATCTGTCTGCATCATAATCATCAACATCATCATTAGCGCCCTCGTCGCCTACACAAATCTCCCCCTCATCCTCTTCTAATTCCAAAGTGGCATCCTCAATTTGGGTATCACCGGCTACACTCGGGCTATTAAGGCACACATCAGCAGAATGCTCACGATTAGACATCCCACTGTTGGATGGACTCTCCACAGGGATTGTTGTCATTTGTGAATCAGAGCAAATATTCTCCTGTAATGCCTCACTGTTATCTTGCCGCTCGGCTTTGACGCGTAACAGTAGTTGTGCACCAATTGTAGGCTGGGTAACTTTTTGGGATCTGCCACTAATAGCCAAAGGTGAAGGCCTCATTCTCTCTTTGCCACTGCGTGTGTAGAATGGTATGCTTGCAATTTTTTTTTTATCGTCACTTAACTTTTGCTCAGTTACACTTCTTTTTCGCTTCAATACAGTAAAATTTTTTTGGTTTTTGTTTTTTGCACTAATTTGAAAACACTCTGTTGTTTGACATCGCCTTGGCCAGATGACGTACTGGGAACACTAACATCAGGACTGGTGACAGAACCTGGTTGCTCATTTAGATCATATGTGGACTGCTTTGAATCCATTCTGAGCGCAAACCACTGGGGAGTGCTAAAAATTATTTAGTAGATTCTGCTGACAGTTATGACTTTTGACAGCCAGAAATATTAATGCACAATTAGGGAGGACACCCCAAAAACACTGAGGAGTGCTAAAAATTATTTAGTAGATACTGCTGACAGATATGACTTTTGACAGCCAGAAATATTAATGCACAATTAGGGAGGACACCCCAAAAGCACTGAGGTGTGCTACAAATTATTTAGTAGATACTGCTGACAGATATGACTTTTGACAGCCAGAAATATTAATGCACAATTAGGGAGGACACCCCAAAAACACTGAGGAGTGCTAAAAATTATTTAGTAGATACTGCTGACAGATATGACTTTTGACAGCCAGAAATATTAATGCACAATTAGGGAGGACACCCCAAAAACACTGAGGAGTGCTAAAAATTATTTAGTAGATACTGCTGACAGATATGACTTTTGACAGCCAGAAATATTAATGCACAATTAGGGAGGACACCCCAAAAACACTGAGGAGTGCTAAAAATTATTTAGTAGATACTGCTGACAGATATGACTTTTGACAGCCAGAAATATTAATGCACAATTAGGGAGGACACCCCAAAAGCACTGAGGTGTGCTACAAATTATTTAGTAGATACTGCTGACAGATATGACTTTTGACAGCCAGAAATATTAATGCACAATTAGGGAGGACACCCCAAAAGCACTGAGGAGTGCTACAAATTATTTAGTAGATACTGCTGACAGATATGACTTTTGACAGCCAGAAATATTAATGCACAATTAGGGAGGACACCCCAAAAGCACTGAGGAGTGCTACAAATTATTTAGTAGATACTGCTGACAGATATGACTTTTGACAGCCAGAAATATTAATGCACAATTATGGGGGACACCCCAAAAGCGCTGGGGAGTGCCAAATATGAAGAAAAAATAATAAACCTCTATCCTCCTCTCTGCACTAGCGATTTTGGTTAGAGCAATTGCAAGAACAATATTGTATTCTCTGTCCCTGCTCTAATTAGCCTATGACTACACCCTGCTCTCTCCCTCTGTCAAATGGCGATGGATTGCTGTGGAGGCGTGTATTTATAACGTTGAAGTATCGCGAGAACCGAGTCCCGAGATCCGATGACGTCACAATGACGTTCGGCCTCGATTTGGATTCGGAATGGGCGGGAGAGTACCGAGCTGCTCAGCTCGGTACTCGGATACCCAAAGTTCGGGTGGGTTCGGTTCTCGGAGAACCGACCCCGCCCATCTCTAGTAATAACGCACCTCCACTATCAAATGCACACTCCGGCGTTATGAGATCCAGCTTGGAACGCATTACCCGAAAGTACAATGGCGCACTTCCTGTAAAACAAGCGTTTTGGTTCCATATTTCCCTGTAAATTACGTTTTGCCATGTTTTCAAATCTAATTTTGGTGTTTAGAATCGAGTTGTGTTTTGTAACATCTTGTAAGTCCCAGACATTTTGGAAACCTCATTGGAGAAGCAAATTGAGGGTATGTATACCCATCAGCAGTGGCAATAGAATCACATTTATAAAAAAAAGTGGCTGTAAAAATATTCTTCCTATATGGAGAATCTTTTTCCCAGTATGCCACCTGAATTTATTATTAAATCTAACTATGTTACAGGATGTACACAATTGATTCATTTATTGTCAAAATCATTCCTTCCCCCTTCCTTTTTTTCCCATCCTTCCCTCCTTCTTGGGTTAGAGTTAAGATACCCTATTTGCTGGCATATAAGACTACTTTTTTGCCCTGAAAAACATGCCTCCAAGTGGGGGGGTGGTCTTATACACCGGGTCAAGTATCGCGCGGTATCCAGTGCGGCCACGGCGGGTCATCGGCGTGGCTGCGGCGAGCATCAGCAGTGATACAGGGGTGCCAGCCTTTTTGGCGTGACCGGCCCGTTCTGCTGACAGGGAGGGCAGACAGGGAGCAGGGACCAATCAGGCTTTGTATACAGCCAACAGCCAACCACAGTACTGCACCATTGTACAGTACAATACAGCATAGAAAATGTCCAGCAGTCAAACTCCTATCAACCCTATCATGGCACCAGCAAAAAGAAAGAAATATGATGCAAGTTTTAAACTTAAAGTTGTAAACTTTGCCATGGAACATAATAATTGTGCTGCTGCAAGACAATATGGAGTAACAGAAAATATGGTTCGGGACTGGAAATCAAATGAAAAAGCATTAAAGATTATGCCAAGGGGTAAGTGTGCACTTGCTCTCTCCCTCTATTTGTTATCTTCCTTCTATCATTGACTAGTGAATTATGTTTAATAAACTTGCACTGTTTTATGTTTACTGTACATGTTTGATAACATACAGCCTTGTGACAGTTTTCCTGCATGTCATAGGCATTTGAATATAAATTAACATGTTGAAATCAAATCTGATGTTCTTTTATGTTTTATTTGGTGTGTGGAAGGTGTGTGGAAGAGGGGGTAGTCTTATACGGCGAGTATATAACAAACTCTATATTTTGAGTGGAAATGTTGGGGGTCATCTTATACGCCCAGTCGTCTTATACGCCGGCAAATACGGTAACTATTAATTGTACATATTCAATGGTCTCCAAAGATTCAAGAAAATGTATATTTCAATATATTCTCACACTTGGATTTCTAGTCATTCCTATGTTACATCACATAAGCTTAATCATCATAACTCTATAATTCATTAGGGGCTATTTGACCATTGTCCTGGTTTCAATCTTTTATATAACAGCTTTAGGATATTAGTTCAGTCTGTCAATATCACAGATACCTGCTGCAGTTCACATTTAGCGCTTCACTGCACAGACAATTTGGGAAACAGCAAACTTCAGAGCTAAAAGATCTGGATTGATTTCCCATCTCTTCTCTCTTCCAGTTAAATCCCCAAGCTTCAAAGCGGGCAGTGGAAATAATTAGAGGTTAGGTGGCAGCCTTCAGAGTGAAATTCTGGACAATAGTGAGTGACATCACCCCGACTCTAACACTTGGCTCCTTATCTGACACTGTTATTAACTTAACATGGCTTTTCATTATGCTAATTAGCGTCAGCTATGATTTACTGCAGAGGCTCACACTAAAATTCTTATTTAAACAGGATTAATTGGAAAGATAGTTAATATTACACCTAAGAAGCACATTTTTTTAACCTAAATTATCAATTTTTCTGCCAAAAACACAGTTGGAGGGTGATGTATTGCTGACTTTTTGAAGGTACAGTTTTAAAAAATAGGATAATGAATACATATGTTGGTGAGAGGGCACAAAGATGCTGCCTCCTTCATTTTATAATGCCAGATTTAATGAGGAGAAAGGCAGGGTTGTGATTAATCTCCTGGGAAATCTAAATGTGTAGTTAACCCAAACAGCCAGACAGCATCATCGCGAGTCCCTTGCAAACAGACTCTACTGACACTGCTGACATGTAATATGCATCGCCACTTTGTAGCACTGATGTTTTTAAACTGTTTCCTTTACATCATACTGCATATATATATATATATATATATATATATATATATATATATACATAATAAAAGTTTACTTACCATAATAGTATGCAAATATTACAACTAGAGATGCTCCAAATCTTTTAAAAGTGGTTCTCAAACTGGTTTGTCAAACTCTCAAGGTTCGAAAATGTAAGCTGATCTATTTATATAAAAATGAAGTTAATTTGAATAAGATGAACAGTTTTTCAATCATGTTCGAGTTGGTTTGAATAAAATAGATTTTATTTTGTAAATATGTGTACAATTTATACAATTGTATATATTAATTATATAGGATAATGTTTTTAACATTTTTCCCCATAAACTTGAACACATACTAGTAATTGCTGTTCTAATAAAAAAGGGTATAAAAAGTACACATGTTCACTGACCCCAGTGTTTTGGTTTAGATCTGGATTAACTTCATGTTTTGGTTTGGGTTTGGGTTTTGGCAAAACTGCCCTTGTGTGTTTTGGTTTTGGATCCCTGTTTTTTCTCTAAAATCCCTATTGCTTTGTTAAAAATCACATAAGTTGACTCTTTTTTTTGTACCTACATCATTAAAAAAACCTCAATAACATTAATTTCCAGTTATTTCCAGTCAATTTTTGTCAAGTGACAAGAACACTGCTACTACCCCTTTTTCTGTGTGAGCAATTGTACTGGATCTCCTGGGGAGGGAGATACTTATAGGGGGGTATTCAATTGTAAGCGAGATCCGCTAAAATCCCGCTCTTGAAAAATATTACCGTTAATACCGTTAATACGGTAATATTGCGCATAAATACCGTTAATACGGTAATTTACTCGCTGGATTTCAGCTCGCAGCTCATACCTGCTGTTAAATCTGTTATTATTGTTGTGTTATTGTAGCTTTCACTTGTTATGCCTTCAATAAAAAGCATTTGAAAAAAAAGATTGTAACATCAATGTAAATATGTCTAAAGTGTAAAACCAATTGCCTGATGGTCTAGTGAAAATACACAGGGGGAGAGTTTTGGAGTCTGACTTCCCACTCCAGTCCTGAGTATGGAAACCATGTTGCAGCAGCCATGAGTGCCTTCACAGACCCAACTGAGTTCTTATGAAACCTATGTAGAATCCTTTTAGTTTTTAAATAATAATGTACACAAAGATAAAGCTAAGATCATTCTTCATTGGTTCAAGGTTCAGGATTGTTCGGTACAATGCAAGTCATAGGTCAGTTCAAACGATGTTTCTCTAAAAGTGGGGGCAATTCACTCCAAAAGCTGTGTACATGCTTTGTCTCAGGGAACTGCTGAAAATCCAGTTTAATCTAACCTGTTAACATATGCTGCACAGAAAATTATTATCAATCTCATACTAATCATACCTAGAGATCGCAATATCTGATCGCTTCTTCGATGATACCGGATTCCTGCTGGTGAAATATTGTATTATATATACGCAATAAGTACCCCAGTTTTATATGTACGAAATTATTAGACTGACAAATTGTTATACTCTATTATGAATATGCAATATATTGATATTAATGTGTTAAAGTTGATTGGAAATAAAACCTTTTAATTCATCTCTTCAATGCTACGGCATGTACGGCAGTCAGATGATATCTTTGATTGACGGTCAGCAGGATATATAAAGGCACGTCTCAATGGAAAGAACATACCTCTGATGAAACCGCTCAGTCTGCAGGCGGAGGAATGCGTCAGTTGACGTGGACAAGTTTGGACACACCCACCATATTGGACTTTCGTGTATACACGTGTTTTTACAGTCCATATCTCTTTTTTGTATGCTGCAACAGAGTTATTATATCCTATTGGGACCATCTTTTTCATACAGCGATACAGGAGTAATGGACATGAGTGAGCCATAAAGTCATGACAGTTCCAGCAAGGTACCATATCGATATATTGTGGATACTTGTATGACCTTCAGTTGCACTATATGTGCCAGGAGCATAAGAGCTCCATCGGTTGGATTTCCTGATCCACAGCGGATCCATCTTAACTATCTCTATTCCGGATGAACTGCTCTCACATTATAAATATTTGGATATACTCCATACTCTCCCCGTGAGGGAATACCTGTCTATTGCCATAGACTGTCCTATATACACGGTTGCACTTATTTATTACTGTGTACATTTATAAGAGTCCTGTGAAGTGATAAGGTGTTACAGTGTCCTATTCGATCCACAGAGATTTTCATATATTCATATGATTATTATTATATTTGTTATTTGATTTTACACATGTTTTAATAAATTGTATTGATTTTATACATCAGCGCTGCCATTTTTATTTTTATCTTTGGTGAAATATTAATTAATACAAGACCAAACACAATACATTTCTTATTTCCTGAATCCTAAATATCGTTAATGTATTTTTACCATATTACGATAAATCTCTAGAGCTTTATACTATTAATAAAAGAATGTCAGTTGAAAAGTTTATTTAAAGTGAACTATTTAAAGTGTAAGTGTGAATGTAAGTGTATTTACAGTGTATTTCTATGTGATTGAGTAATTCACCAGCAGCGTACTAATCGCAATCGCACATGAAACTATAACAAATTATATTTATTTAATTACACGTCTTTATCCAATCATTTTACTTCAACACCTGCAAGAGTGATTCTTACAGGAGTGTCCAGCAGTATTTGGCTTCACTCCAATTCCCCAGTTTTGGACCATAGGGTGGCAACACCATAGCCCCTTCCACTAGCTCAGGACTGGTTCTATTGAAACCCAAAGATGTGATGCCTCCTGGGAGCTCTGGCTGTGTCTGCTGCAGGACTGAACACCAGCTTCAAATTTTATGCAGCCAAACTTGGAGGCTATCCTGAGGATAAAGTCCTGGGAAAATATCTGTGTGAGAGATGTTACGATAGAAGGGGATCTAGTGCTAAGTTTATACTGAGCCCCTCACAGCTGGTTGCATGGGTTGTATACACACCCCACCCTACCCCCAGCAACATAGTTGAATGTAAACAGTAATAATGTATCCAGAGTGGCACTCGTGCACAGATAAGTGAGAAAAACTAGATTGCTAATGGAGGCTGGTTTAATCCCTCCTGTACTTAATAAAATTTATAGAAAAAAGGGCTTGTAGCTCATATAAAGTGTTTAAAATCACAAGATGTGTGTGTAACAGTACAGCTCTTATATGAACTATAAACTGTAAACTCCTCCTATATGAGTTCAAACTTTATTCTATCTCCTGGCTGCCCTGTTCCATGGTCCCAGGGCCACCAAGAGAAATTTTGTCCCCGGTACAGCAAATTTTTTTGGGCCCCTCTCCTCTGCACAATCGAGCAGCAAGGGTGCTGTATGACGCCACTGTGTGGTGGTGCCTCTAAAAAGGGCGTGGCCACAAAATGTTGGAGGCGTGGTCAACATGGGCATGGCTGCACTTCTTTAGGCATGACATATTGGTGGAAATTCAATTGCCAGCGATGTGACATGCAGACATTGGGCAGCGCACATTGCAGGCAATTACGATATAAATCTCTGCTCATTTTCCCCTGCACCCCATAGAAGTGCAAGGAAAAATGGGAGGAGATTTCTGTCAAATCTTCACAGTAAAGTGTCTCGCGGACATTCCAGAGACACGTTGCGGCTAATTGAATTACCACATTATGTATTAAAATGGTGTTACCCTCACCTACCTGTTATTGCAGCTTTCACAACCTGGTACAGGATTCTTGCATGGATCCTGGAATGTTGGGAGCTGTTGGAAAATGTAAATATGGAAAAGCAAGCAATAAGTGAACACCATACATAGCACAGATCATGCAGTATATAATACTTACTTTATAATGAAATATTACATTTATCACGTCCTCCCCAGCCCCATCATGCCACCCTCAACTACATCACATCACCCCCTGCCGCATCACCCACCACTTCACCCCCCAGACATAACACGTTACCCCCCAGACACATCATGCCACCCCTCCACTACATCACGCCAGCCAATGCCACATTACCCATCACATCACCGCCCCAGACACACCACACACGGGCATAATGCCATATACATACACACCCACACAATGCCATACCTACATACACAATGCCATATACATAAATGCACAATGACATATACATACACACAATGCCATATACAAACACACACAATGCCATATACATACACATGGATAATGCCATATACACATACAAAATGTCACACATACATAATTCCAAACACATACATACTGCCATACACATACCTACTGCCATATACAGACATACTGCCATATACGTACACACACAATTCCACATATATACATAAAGCCAGGCTATAACACCCCCACCCCCGAGTTCCTTGTACTCACCTCATCTCCAGAGGCTGATAGCTCCGCGGCTGTGCTCTGAAATGACAGGCAGCCTGGCAGGGCCGGATTTACCGCTAGGCAACCTAGGCAACTGCCTAGGGCCCAGCGGTACCCAGGGGGCCCTGCCAGAGCCGACAGTGAGCGGGGTAGGCAAGGCAGAGGGGCGCTCCCCTCCGCCTGCCACCCCCCTCTGGCCGCCAGCATAATACACAAGAACCGGCAAAAAATAGATTTAAGAAAAAAAAAAAAAAACAAGTCAGCTGACCGCTCATCGGGTCCCGGCAGCCTCTCCTCCTCTCAGTGTCTTAGTGATAGAGAGAGAGAAGGAGAGACTGTCGGGACCTAACGAGCGATCACGTGACTTTTTTTTTAATCTGTTTGGACTAACCGAGGAGGAGCAGCGCGCCGGAGAAGAAAGGCAATAGAAAGTTAAGTAAAACAATGGAGGGACAGAGGTGGTGATGGGTCAGGGGCACAGAAGTGGTGATGGTGATTGGCACAGAGGTGTTGATGGTGAAGGGCACAGAGGTGGTGATGGTGAAGAGGCACAGAGGTGGTGATGGTGATTGGCACAGAGGTGGTGATGGTGAAGAGGCACAGTGGTGGTGATGGTGATTGGCACAGAGGTGGTGATGGTGAAGAGGCACAGAGGTGGTGATGGTGATTGGCACAGAGGTGGTGATGGTGAAGGGCACAGAAGTGGTGATGGTGAAGAGGCACAGAGGTGGTGATGGTGAAGGGCACAGAGGTGGTGATGGTGAAGGGGCACAGAAGTGGTGATGGTGAAGGGCACAGAGGTGGTGATGGTGATTGGCACAGAGGTGGTGATGGTGAAGGGGCACAGAGGTGGTGATGGGCACAGAGGTGGTGATGGTGATGGGCACAGAGGTGATGGTGAAAGGGCACATGTGATATTGTGAAGGGGCAAAAGTGACAATGAAGGGGCACAGTGTGATGATAGAGGGACAAAAGTGACAAGAGCACATACTTGGATTTATGCGTATTATTTTTGCAAACAACTTAAGGAAGTATTTCTGCCCTAACTTCAATATTTATTACCGTATATACTCGAGTATAAGTCGACCCGAATATAAGCCGAGGCACCTAATTTTACCACAAAAAACTGGGAAAACTTATTGACTCGAGTATAAGCCTAGGGTGGGAAATTACTTGCTTCTTTTAATAAACTCAGGCTCCCAAAATGTCTCCAAATGTACCAAAAAATCAGCAACCATATTAGTAAGGTGTATATATTGTGTATATATAGTGTATATAGCGTTCACATGGGATAGCAGATGCCACAATTTGGAAAATATTGGAGAGGATATGTTTGTTATTAATAATTAATAGATAAACTGCTCACCCTAGGTACTGCGCCCCCTTATCCTACTAGGCTGTCTTTAGGACCGTACACACATCTTGCATTTCTTTCTCATTGACGAGGAGCTCTGGATATGTCCCCCTGTGTTTACTATCCTCTGTGCCTGGTAGGGAGGGAGGGATTTTCTTCAGCCCTTAACTTCCACTGCGGAAGATAAGAGCTGAGGGACCGGAGAACAGGCACTCACTCGAGTATAAGCCGAGGGGGGCTTTTTCCAGCATAAAAAATGTGCTGAAAAAGTAGGCTTATACTCGAGTATATACAGTAAGTTGTTTTGACCCAACTACTTAAAAAAACGGGACTGCTCGGTAATTATTTAGGGGTGCCTTTTTCTGCAGCAGGGTGACCTTGCTCTTTTCACATGTTAGGTACGCCCCCAAAGTTGCAAGCCACACCCCCACCTCCTTTGGCGGCGTGCCGCCGCTGCACGGCGGCACATGCTTTCACATCTACTTAACTATAGGTGTATATGGTAGGCATGCGGCGGCACATGCTTTCACTTCTACGTAACTATAGGGGTATATGGTAGGCATGGGGCGGCACATGCTTTCACTTCTACGTAACTATAGGGGAATATGGTAGGCTGCAAAAATATAGTGCTATGGATTGTTTCAGGGAGGGGGCCCAAAAACAGTATCCTGCCTAGGGCCCTATGAGGTCTAAATCGGGCTCTGCAGCCTGGCAGCAGTCTGATTTGTTGCCTGGTTGTCTGTCTCCATTAGTTCAGTGACAGCCTGTCACTGACAGGGCCGTACCAATTAGCCCCGCCCCTTCCCGATAAGCCTTGCCCCTCCCAGCAGGGTGAATGGGGGGGAATAAGCTTGTTGCCTCCAGTGCAGCCCACTGTGCAGGCCCAGGCCCCCTGGCATGCAGGTTCCTTGTAATTAGCATCCGCTCCCCACCCATTTTTTTGACCCAACTACTTCTAAAACAGGACTGCTCTGTAATTGTTTTGGAGGGGTGCCTTGAAAAAATTATAAAGACTCTAAGGGTGCCGCGAACTGCAAAAGTTTGGGAACCACTGGTGTAAGCAATGTTGTAGAACTGTTGGTTACTACTCTGGTATCAGATACTCCTTTTTGCAGCAGATTTCTTGCAGTGATATATGGGTTTTGCTTTGTATATTTTACCAGTTTATAAGTAGTTTTATCTGAGTTTTTTATGGCTCTTCCACATCTTGCCATGACTTCAACAGTTCTCCTTATCTTCCATTTGTCACTGATGTTTCTGACAGGGGAACATCCAAGCTGGATGCATTTAGGTATCTTTTAAATGTCTTCCTTATCTTTGTAACAATCAGTTAACTTTATTTACAAGTCTAGGTACAACACCTATAAAAGTGTCAAAGAATTTATTTAACTTTGTAATTGTCATGGCTTACTTTAGGCCTAAGAAGTCTATAAAATATTGAGACCTTAAAAAAATAAGTACTACTGAATCAACTGAATGGGTGCATAAACTGTTGCCACATTTGTATGAAAATTGTTAATGACACTTTTTCTTTATTTTTAGCTTGTTTTTATTTATGATGTATGGAAAAAGCAACGTCTGCAGGTTAGAAAGTGTGTAACAGGTGTCAGCTGACATAGATTTCTCATCAGTAGCCTGCTGAATGTGGGCAATGCCCCAATGTAATGTCTGTATTTTTGGCAGAAAAGGAGTTAAACTATGGAAAGTGACTTACAAAATGTAGTAGTTATTATTATTATTATTATTATTATTATTATTGGTATTGTTATTAATAATAATAATAATAATATAATAGTCATAATAATTATAATAATTATCATTATTATTATTAATAATAATAATAATAATAATAATAATAATAATAATAATAATAATGATAATGATAATAATAATTATACTTTATTTTTATAGTGCCAACATATAATGCAGTGGTTTACAGAGAATCTGTCAAAAATTCCTGACAGCATTGTTTTCTGTCATGATCCCAAACAATACTCTGTGATGTGAGGTCTCACTTGTGTGCTGAATCTTTTACCCCAGTAAACAGCAGTGCCAGCAGAACTGAATTAAATGCAATTACACTGCTTGGCCTGCACCCAACTTTGCTGTTCTGGTGAATATGACTGGTCTAGTGAAAAACTAGAACATTTAATTTGCCTTCCTAATAGATGCAGTGGAATGCTTGGACTCAGCTTTGATGGTCCATTGTATTAAACTCCTAATAATAGTATTATTTATGATGTCTTACATGCAAAGAGGACATAAAGGCTAATTAAATATACTTAAAGGAAGTTTTAACAGAATTAGTAAGGAACAAATAATTATCTTGTGCTAGCTGAGCACTTAATAGAGTGCAAACCCATTTAGCTAATATATAAGCTTTTATTGAGATTGTCAAGGCTCCGTGGGGAGAGTGAAGATTTACAGAGAATAGACGGAACCATTGACAGTGAAATCAGATGAGCCAACTCATTATATATACTTTTATAGAAATAATACGAAGTTTATGTATTATTCCGAGATTTTAAAACTAGATACATATTATTAAATATGAATCCAGTTTTGTACCCGAGGCTCGGTCCACTTAACCAATATGTCATTTGTTCTTTCTGGTTGAGAATTCAGATGAGCAAATCTTTCAAAAATAATTTGTGACTAATTTGTTTAATTCAGGATATCTGCAAGACTGCAAGTCGATTTGTCAATCCACTATTTAAAACAACATTTCCTATAGAAAGTGCCTTATCAGCTCATTATTGTCTATATCTACAGACTCTTATTTATCTCTGGTTTAACTAGTGTGCATTAGGGCTAGGAATGGTGTTCTCCTGCATTTTGAATGTGTACGTCTTTTGCTTTCACATATGATGAAGAGTATATAAATAATCTATTATTTTATGAATCCTTTTACATTGGCTCCCAAACTAGCTCTGTTTTAATTATGATTTTCAAAGGCCTAAGGAATCCATGATTTTCAAAAGCCTAGAGAATCCATAAATATTAGCAGTGAACCCAGTTATGATTATGATTTTGAATTTTAGTTTTCATAATGTTTTGGCAAATGGACATTTAATATAGAGTATACATCTGTTGAACTATTCTGTATCTATATGTGTAGTATGTAAGGCTTATGTATAATCTCGGAGTAGTCTGATAGTTATTTCATGATAACTATGAGAAATTATAATGATTATTGTTTTGTCTTCACTTATAATACATTATAGTTGGATGACTTGTGTTGACTTAGCGTTTGTATTTTAAATCTGATTCTGTGGACTGGTAGGGACAGATAACAAAAATAATACACTCAGGAGAAAATTTAGTTTTTTAGAATCCTAACTTTAATAATCAGAAATTTTTGTTTAAAATTTTGTGAAAAATTAAATGCACCTTCCTTTTTAATCCCAATAATTCAAATTTAGTTCTAACTTCTCCTGTGGCAATTTATATTTTAATTAGGACTTTTTGAATGACCAAATTTGCAAGTTATGTGAGAATTAGAAATCATTTTAATCACATAATCAAAATAATTACTGATTCATTGGCTTTATATTATTATAATTATTATAATTTATTTATTTTTCGCCCCAATTGACTTTATATTTTTCATTTAGTTAATTTTGTTCCCAATACATTCTTTTATTATGTTATAGCTGTACTCATTGTCTACAGAATAGGTTTGGAGAGGTAATTTTGAATACTTGGCGGTTTTTTGTCAAGGGGTGTGTGATATCTGGGTATTATAGAACCCTGTCAAACCAAAGAATCGTGGGAGTAGCACTCACGGATTCTTAGCAGAAATGCATAAGCGTGAAAGCTGGGACACCCTGTCCTGTATTGTAGTGGTAGGAGGTGATTGCTTTGAAGATTGTGTAGAAAGATGCCTCTAAACTACATCTGAGATGTAACGGGTGCGTATTATTCGACGTGATGAAAGTAGCGGAAAAGGTGCAAGTTGTATTATACGCCAATAGTTACTTTAGGTTGCTACAATATTTTTATGTTAAATGGATATTTCAAGTTGCTTGTCTCTTGTAGATTAAATATACTAGGTAATCCATAAAGGCACTTCCAATCTGTAAACTCTGTAGAAACACGACTTTGACAGTTGTTTAGTTGGTACAGCTTCGACAACACTTAAATTATAGGCAGATGATGGCAAATGGTTCCTCGGTAAAGTCATTATTAGCGATTCCGGCTGGGTGCAACCAAATCTGCAAGACAAATTTACCAATCATTATATGATTTAGAACAGCATTTCCACTCAGTAGACAGGAGGATACTCATACAAATCGCTAACACACAAGTCTATAACAGGAACATATGGATTTTTTTATTTTTTATTTCTTAAGTATTTTTAGCAAAGTGTGCTATGCTTAACCTATTTGTTTAACCCTGCTAAAACAGATAGCAATCACCAGTAAAAAAGCTGATAATCAGGTTATGTATTGATAAGCTAGGTGTAATTAAGTGGACGAGATCACAGATCACTGCAGGTAAAATATGAATATTTATATTATTCAAGATGCACCAGATGGCAGTATGTCTAAAACAAGTTTTTTTTTTTAGTAAAGCAGGCAACAGGTATGTATGTGTAGAATACATGGCTGCAAAAGACTTGATTTTAGATAATAAAATATATACATTATATATTCTGATAAATAAGGTAATATATGTACTCAGAGCATTGAACTGGTAATTGCCCTTGTAACATAATAGGGAATAATAAGTAAAATTTTAATATGGGTTTTGTCATTGGAGATAGTTGAATGTATACAAGGAGATGTCCTTGCTGTTATGTCAACAAATGATAATTGATTTAGCCCTTGCAATGTCTGCGAAATATATGTATTTGTATTTTATACTATATATGAGGATATATGGGATAATAGAGAGGTGATATTTAAAATTCTACTCATTTTACAAACCCAGGTATATACAGGTAATTTATAATGGTATATTGGAAAGAACAAATAATATTAGTAACAGCCACACTGCCTAGTGGTCACAGGTAAGTATTGTAGCCCCTTCATCAGAGTTAGTAGCATTCTGGAAATGGACGGGATAAGATGTAGATCTGACAATTTTACATGTCATTATTTTGGAGGTTTTTGGCAACATGTTGCATTAGAATTAATGAAACCCCTGGATAATGGTAATGTGTTTATTTGCTAAGGATAAAAAGGAGGGTCCTAATGCACAATGGTATATGTCACTCAAAAATGTGACATGGAAATTCCCACTTATGTAAGGGTACACGGCATCTGATAAATGCCATCAGAACTGTTTTATCATTATATAAGGACTTGGTAGGAATTCACACAATTGTATGTAAACATGGTTAATTACAGTCAAGGAGAAACCCAGGGCATGAATAATAGTGTTTGTTAATGGCAGACACAAATTTGGAAAATGTTGTGTTCATAAGTACCTGTAAAACCTATTTAAATAAAATATAACCCAATGGGTGATAGTTTTATTCATCAGGATCAGGAGGACTGACATAGATCATATAGTAAATTTAAGCAGTGATTGTTTCCCAACTGCAGTAAAAGTTTTAAAACAAAATGGTAGTTTAGTGATTTTGTTGCATTAACCTTTGCTGGCTAGTAGGGGCAATAACGTGCCTCAATCTGTTTTTTTTTAGAAAGAGAACATTATTAGTGGATATACAGATCCACTACCCAGCAAAGGTGGTTATGTACAAAATTTCTAAAGCTTTTAAGTGTTTAAAGAGGTTCTTCAGAGGAAAATTGCCATCACCAATATACTAAATGGGCTAAATCTCTAAACATTGTGTGTCCTTGGAGATATGATCAGGCAAGATGACATTATGTGACATAAATGTATTATGTCTACTCACATTTCTTTCTGAACAGGATTCCTTTATTTCTCTTTCCCAACTGATACATAGATCAATGTAAATGAGAAAAAGGGGGATAATGGTAATGCTAAAAAGGGTATACACTTTTTTAATTTTCCCAGGTATAGGGAAACTTTGAATGAATCTTTATTTTAATGTAATAAGATAAGACAGTCTACAGCTCCCTGACACCACCTAGTGGTCAAAATTATGTGAAGTTTGGTCCATAGTACTAGCAAAGGACAGCAAAATATGTTTTTTCAATTCCATAGAATGAAATTCGTAAGACATCAGAGGGGACGGGATGGGATAATTAACCATGCTCAGAAGGGAGAATCCCCAGAAGAGTATCTTGTTTTTCTTCCCATATTAGGATCCAACAAGTGGACAACTGCAGTGGATATCAGAATTCCACAAGCAGACACAATGGAGAGAACGAGAGATGGGTAGGAGAAAGTAAAAATTTCAAGACAACTGATATTTTTTTTGCCCACCTGTAGCACATGATATCCCTGACAGATGATACAAGAGATCCTGAGACGGTCGCTAAGGATACAGATTGGCAGGAGTTGGACACAGACAAGATCCAAATCAGATGTCAATGATCACTGTACCCCACAAAACCCCCCATCGTACTTAGTGAAGATGATGACATCATGAAGAGACACCAAAGAAGGAACAACCTTCGGATCTTAGATTTAATTGTTGAGGGATAATTTATTGGGGCGTACCTTGACATGTGTTGATTTGTTTTCCCACTATCAGTAAATAAGACACAGGTTTTTCCATCAGACATGCCGTCGTAAAGAGATCCTTTAGCTTCTCACCCTTTGTTACTTGATATTCTGTACTAAAAATTGCCTTATCATAATTACTTCCAAACTCATATATATATATATATATATATATATATATATATATATAAAACCCTATATAACCCTATTGATCACCTGTTCTCACACACTCATACATGTTGTATACAACCATTAGGAACACTAGGAAGACTGATAAGAGATGACAACAGATGTCTGTCAGTCTAACTTATTTATATACTCTTCATCATTATCCATGATGTCAGTTGTCTGTCATTACAGCCTAACTATAATGACAGACAACTGACATCAGGGGGAATGGTGAAGAGTATATGAATAATCTATTATTTTATATTTCATTTTATAATTGAAGCAGAAGTTGGTTTGAACAAAACCCTCCTCCCCCCACTGGAAACATATGGTTTGTGAATGTTTGTGCTAGTCTGTTCAGTTGGTCAGTTATTAGCATATGACTGCTGTGAGCAGTTCCTGTGGAAAGGTAAACTCCGCCCAAAAGAAAGTTTTTTTTTATCTCATGTAACAAGGGAAGTGAAGCTCACTTGCTGGCTGTTTTTCTACCTGGGAGGGCACACATGGCCGAACTGCTGGAATGGAATGGCGGTTTGTATAAGGGGCCTATAGAGACCTGTAACGCTCCGGTCCCACAGATAGTACCTGTCTCGTTACCTGCAGTCCATTCATCTGGAAACTGCTATGTCCCAGCATCAGACATTCTCCAGTTCATTAATTCAGCTATATTCAGATCTGTGCAGATGCAAGCCTATTGCACTTCAGGACCTCCTTCCTCTTTTTCATTGGCTAAGCACTACTGGAGCACTATTTAAACCTCCTGGATTCACCTGTCTGATGCCTGTTCTTCAAGCTCACTTTCTGCAGCCTGTGGTTCTGGTTTATTGTTCTGCTTGTGGTTTGCCTGTGTTCCAGTCTGCTCTCAGTTTGTGGTCTGTGCTAAACCATCGCTGTTCCAGTACCTCTCTTATCATCTCCAGTGTACTTCATTGTGACAGCTCCGGTTCTCTCATCGCTACCACTCAGAGCCGCTACTACATCTGTGACTCATCAGCTGTTACCACAGGTTACCTCCGCTACCCCAGCCTGCTCTCAGTCTCTGGCCATGTTGAACTATCGCTGCTCCAGTACCTCTATTACCATCTCCAGTGTACATCATCATGACAGCTTCAGTTCTCTCATCACTACCACTCAGAGCCGCTAAAACATCTGTGACTCATCAGCTGTTACCACGGGTTACCTCCGCTACTCCAGCCTGCTCTCAGTCTCTGGTCGTGTTGAACTATCCCTGTTCCAGTACCTCTATTACCATCTCCAGTGTATCGTGACAGCTTCAGTTCTCTCATCACTACCACTCAGAGCCGCTACTCTCTCTGTGACTCATCAGCTGTTCCTACGAGTTACCTCCACAACTCGTTTGCTCTCAGCCTGCAACCGTGTTGAACTATCGCTGTTTAAGTACCTCTATTACCATCTCCAGTGTACTCTATTGTGACAGCTCCAGTTCTCTCATCACTACCATTCAGTGCTGCTATTTCATCTGGGACTCATCAGCTTTTACTACGAGTTACCTCCACCACTCCAGTCAGCCTTCAGCCTCTGGCTGTGTTGAACTATTGATGCTCCAGTACTTCCATTACCATCTCCAGAGTACTTCATAGTGACAGCCTCTGTCCTCTCATTGTATACCACAGAGCACCTATTCTGCTAGTGACTCATTGGCTGCTGACCATCAGCCTATATTATTGTTGTGCCTCTATTTATACCACTCATCTGTGGACTCCATCGTCTCCATCCACGTCACTTGGCTCCCCCACATTGTTCTGCTGTACACTCACTCACGGGACCGCGACCTGCAGACTTGGTGCAGCTAAGACCATACCTCCTTGCGGGGGTTCCTGGTGAAAACCACCTGTCTGTTAGTCTCCGCGCCCGTGGGTGGGCTTAGACATGTTCAGCAGAGCCTAGGGATCAATTTCCTGTAAGCCAACTGTGACAAGGCCATTTACATTAGAACCTGACTAGCCAGAAAAATGGAGTTTTGAATGGAAGAAGGTTGCTGTGTGGTTCTGTGTCTGTGTAGTTCTGTGTTGGTTTAATGTTGTAATGGAGTGTTGTTAGGTTATTTGAATGAAACTATCTGAATTCAGATAAAATGGAGTTAGTAAGACTTTGGTTTGGTATGAATAGTGTTACATAATTGCATGCCTTGTAAAAATATTGCAATTGCTGTGTAATAAAAGTGTATGGAAATGGTTGGGCATAGTTTGTTTGTTTGTGATAGAATGGTGATGTTGAAAAAGTATTTCATTGGAAAGTAAAGAAACTGTGTAGGTGGTATTGGAAAGTCTGCTATGCTGCTGTTGAAATGTGTGGCTGAAATTAGGATTTAGATGCATATCAAGTGATTGGATTGTTCAGGAAGTGGTCGGATTAAATGTAACGTTTTGTTAGACTGTTGTTTAAAGGGTAGTTTGTAACACTGAATCTCTGAAATAATGTGGTTTATTGCTGGAAATGTTGATGTAGTTAATATGGCTTCAAGTTGAAATAACATGTGTTTAGAGCATGCTGAGTTCAAACAATAGAGGAAATGGATATATAAGCTCCATGCTTGTAAAATGGCTGCCATCTAGAAACTCTCATGTGAAGGGAATGTGCATAGTGAATAATGGCTGTTGGACTTTGACTGAGATAAGTGAAATGAAATGATAAAGGGATAAATGTGGTAGACTATGTGAGAACATTTGGAAGATTAAAATGTATGCTTGAGTATGTGTGTCTCTCTCTCCCCCACAGGTCTCCCACCTCCTCCCCCTACACACTCATAATGCATTTACACACCTGAAACAATAGGTAAAGCGTGACTCACACACACATACACTTATACCGCTTTCATACTGCCGCCCCGGCAATATCCCGGGATTTTCAAGCCGGGTTTTTGCCGGGGCTCGGAGCGTGCCAGCTCAGAAACACCATTCATACTACACCTCTGACCTGGGAATTTCCCGGGTTGACCCCATTCATACTGCACAAGTCTGTGCCCTGGCAATTTGTAGGAGTCATCACCAGAGCGGTTTTCATTGGCTGAAAAATGGTGATGTCATCCACCATTTATCCTAAACTCCTTCTCGAATCTTCCACGGGCTCCCACCGATGACATCATCCTCCAGAGACAGGCAGACAGCCAATCAGCTTGTTTTCTGTGCAACCCGGGTTGAAAAACCCGGGTTGCACCATTCATAGTGCAGGCAACCCGGGTCCGACCCGGGAATTACCCCTCGATAAATCCCAGGTTGAAGACCCGGGTTTTTAGACCCGGCATTTTTGACTTGTACCATTCATACTTCACCAAGACCCGAGTCGTTTGAGCCCGCCCCAGCAAAAACCCGGGATTTTGGTGCAGTATGAATGGGGTATTACACAGACACAATGACTTGTATATTTATATAACAGGCAATAAATGTAATGTATTGCACCAAAATCTATACTTTGGGGCATATTCAATTGTTAGCGAGACGGGTGAAAATCCCGCGCTCGAAAAAAACAACAAACCCGCGCTCGTTTTTTCCTGTTCGAGCGCTCGTTTAAAAAAAAACCCGCTCAATTCAATTGTTAACATTGCATCCACCCCCTCGCGCTCTATTATTGGTCGTAGCGAGTTTGAAATAAGGAGTGGTTAAGGCAGTAATTTTAGTATAAAAAATTAATGCAAATTAATGCAATCAAGAAGGGCCCCAGCACTGCAAAGGAGATTGGGCCCCTACACTGCAATCAAGAAGGGCCACAGCACTGCACAAGAGAATGGGCCCCCCACACTGCAATCAAGAAGGGCCCCTGCACTGCAAGCAACAATGCCTTTCCCCCCTGGACAGCAGATTTAAAGATTTTACAAGCAGGTAAATTTTTTGCCATTTACAAACATTTCGTGAACACTGGCCAAGCATGGACATTTTTATTTGTTTGGACTTTGCGTAAATGAGTGTGTGTAGGTAAAGCATCAGAAAACTGAGGATTTCGTCCATGGTGAGTATTTTGTTTTTTTTGTTTTTAATAAAAATATATGGTGTACATGAGGGTGTTTACTGCATTTCTTGGGGTTTTATTATTTTTAATAAAGATTTGTGGTTGGAATGAGGGTGTTGTGCTTTTATTTAACATTTTGCTTTGTGGAACTACAGATCACAGCCAGCCGTGGGTGTAAGAGCATGTTGGCACTTGTGGTTCTACAAGTGCAAACATGCCCTGGGTGCCATGGGTACGCTGGTGCTTGTAGTTAGACAAGTAGCAGCATGCCCACACTATTTAGGCCAACATGGCTGGCTGGGACATGTAGTTCCACAAGTCAAAATTCATTTATTTTTTTCATACAAAATCCCCATTTATTACCCTACTACCCACAGCCATGGGGTAGTAGGAAGAGCCCTAGTGCTATCGGCACTGGGCTGGGTGTCCCTAGGGGGATGGCCCGCTTACATTTTTCAGCGGACCACACTCCCTAGGGAATCCAGGCCAGCGCTGAACAGTCTGTGGGTGTTTAGTCATTATGGCTGTGGGACCAAAACTGAGTCCCCCCCCCCCCCTGCTATAGTGCCTATCACCCCGGCTGGTTTGCCTAGTGCTGGTTCAATGAAAATAGGGGGAACCCTACGCAAAATTTTTCAAAGATTTAAACACACACAGCAATAGTCTGATAGCACTAGGGTTAAGACTAAAGTATAGAGTGGGGAGCAAACGCTTTTGGTTTTAAAAAATAAATAATAACATGCTACTTTTCACAATTTTGATGAGAGCTGACTGAGGTCAGGCACAACCACCCCCCGCCCCAGTAAAAAAAATAAAAAAGTTTAAATACTTGCACCACTAATGGATTTTTTTAAAAGGGGAACTTTGAACTTTTTTTTAATTATTACACTGTTATTTTTTTAAAAAAATAGTACTTTTCTGTTTTTAGGTTATTTTAATGAACTTTTACACCTATTTTTTCAGGTTAATTTAGATTTTTCTTAACTTTTTTTTCTTTTTCTTTGAGCAGTCCAAGGAGGTGCGAGATGAAACAGCAGATTTGCCTGTTTCACCCACAGCGTTAAAAAAACAATTGAATAGCTTTTTCCGCTGAGTGTTCGCATCCAGCCTATACTTTAACATTGACAAATGGTTGGAGCGCGATAAGACCGTTTCGGTAAAAAAAAAAAAAAAAAGATTAGAATTGCGCTCGAAAATAAGAAAAAAAAAAAAAAGACTTAACTCGCTCGAAATTACAAACTCGCTAACAATTAAATACCCACCTTTGTGTAAAATATTGTTACGCTGTTTACTGTTTTATAATATATACATACGTTTTACAATTAGAATGCTAATAATACAACACATTTTAAATGAAACTATATTTTGTGCGTAGTTTTTCTTGAAGAAATGAGCATAAGCTATTATATGAATATTGGTCCTGTGAATTTAAGGGAAAATAAGAATTATATTTCTCAGGTTAAATCAGAAGTATCTTTGCGAGGAGTTGGTTGCAGAATTAACGGTATTAAATGGTCATCCATACATTTGCCGGATTATTAAGGAGATTAAAACCCCATAATCACCCTAGAAATCCTTTTACAACTTTCTTCACATATTGGGCCTCATTTAGTTTGTAGCAAATCAAATTTGCTTTTGTATAAACCATGCTGCAAGGGGGTGTAAATGCATTTCATTTTTTGTATGCTAGTTAAGTAGTGGTTGCTTTTTACATGTAGCACACAAATACAGCACACTACTCCTGAGTCCCATTATTATTGTTTTTTTGTAATGTTTATTTACTGAAGGTCAGCAAAATACATAAAAATAAGAAATGTGGTATTACGCCAAAGAACATAGAATGTAAATCTGAACTTGATGAAAATTTCAAAAAGATATCATTTAACATAAAGACAACAGCCACAGAAATCTTTTTTTTGAAGACCATACATTGAATATATGGGGGAGGGGGGAGAGGAGAGTATGGTAAGAGAATGGCATACAGATGACAGTTTGTGGTGGGGAAGGAGATTTTCCAGAGGAAGAAATTTTCCAGAAAGGACCAAAATGGCAAACAAATAGAGATTGATAAAATCTGAGGTTTATTCTCTAACGTCAAAGGATTTAGTTGAGCTTTTAATCATACTAGTAATATATCTCAATGCTAGAGATGTTCACTAGCCCCCGTGTTTTATTTTTGGATCTGGATTAAGTTTGTTTTGTTTTTTTTGGTTTTGGCAAAATCGCCCTTGTGTGTTTTGGTTTTGGTTTTGGTTTTTGATCTGTATTTTTTTATAGAAAAATAGCTAACAATATTTTAAAATCAATAATTTTGATCCTTTTTTGTTCCTACATTATTATTAACCTCAATAACACTAATTTCCAGTCAATTCTGAACACCTCAAAGGTCAAAATATTATTTTCATACACTTTCGGACAAAGACTGCAGCGAGCTGGCTGTATACACAGGACAACAACACAAACACATGGCTGTTCATAGCACATCTAGGAAACATTGCCTTACAGCAGTGGCAGAAAAGAAAAGTGGTGCAAGATGGATTTCTCCTTAAGCCTTCTCACCCACACTTATGTAACATATTGAAAAGGACATGTACAGTTAAACAAAGCAAGCATTCCAGCGACAAGGAGTGCCACTTTGAGGCTAAAGTGCTTGGTTTGTTTGGGCCTCCACAAAACAAGTTACCAATAGATTAGCTGCCTTAAGCCTAACAGTGCTGTCAATGAACTCTACATTATTAAACCATGTCCGCTCATGCTGCATCTTTAATCTCTTTCCCCTCTCTGGATACCTCACTCTTATACCTGAAGAACTGCCAAATTATATAGACACAGGAATGGATATTACAAATGGAGTTGCATTAGATCTTCTTCAGACAGACTGTGGTACAGAACATGTGGGCAGTATGGAATCCATCATGTTGGAATACACTGCATTGGACAGAGATTTAAACCAATATATAGATGCAGTTGAGGAGACCGTACTTAAGTTAAAGCGTGACCCACCGGATGAGTCCTCGGATTTAAGACAGCTTGTACACAAGAGATACACTGAGCTTCAGAAGAATAATTCAGAGGAGGCCCTCAGGCAGGATGATAAATATGTCCAGTTTAAAAAACAGCTAAGAGACCTGAGAAAACAAATGGGTGTGTCACTGGCCCCTGCAGATGAAGCTGTGGAAGAACTCCTATATCACAGTTGGAGATGATGAACCCAGTGAAAAACAAAGTATGTGGTCACACGTACGAGAGTAAAGCAATTGAAAGGATGTTTGAAAACAAACTTCAGAAGGGTAAATCAGCCAGGTGTCCAAGATTGGCTGTGATCATTCTGACGTGAGTATATCGATCTTGTTCTAGACAATGCACTAAAAAGAGCCATTGACATTCACAGCAAAAAGTAAGGTCGATTTGGCCCCAATCCCCAAAAAATGAAAATATAGCTAGGTACCTTTAGCGTAAAGTGCAGATTGCAAACACTTTGTGCAATACTGATGAAACAGCAGCAAAGAGAAAGGTTTGAGAAATACATATACACGTCAATTTAGACATCCATGCTTACAATACTTCTGCAAGCAACGTTGTTCTTTGTTAATAAAATTGTTGTCTTTATACCTGTGACAGACCCTGGCTGCATATTGGGAATATCGTGCCAACCCGGTCTGTCATCAGTGGGCCAATTGAACAACTGTGGTCCACTCTGTTATTAAATTCCGCCTGCTTACCAGATCTGTTTTTGCTGTGGTGTACGGAATGGGAGGAGGGTGGGGCAGCTGACAGGAAGTGTAAAACAGCTGTGCACCCTGTGACATCAGAAAAGAGTGTGAAGGGGTTAAAAAGAGGAGGGTCAGGACCTTATATAAAATCAGGAGGTGGACTCTCCCTGTTTGGTAACTATTGTTCCAGCACTCTTAACATGGTCTGAATGGCACCATCACCGCAAGTGGGAGACCACTGATGTCATGCTCTACTTCCACCCCTGTTACCACCCAAACTCTTCACACCACCAATCACAAGAGGACAATGAGCGGGGGGGGTCGACCTAGGAATGTGGCCAGGATCAGGTATCTTGTGAGAACAGACAAAAAGGAAATGTAGGGGAAGGGGGTGGGGTTGTTGGAGATTCTTGAGAGAGCAAGGACTTGGACTGATTGAGAATAACCGTATTCTTTCAGGGCCAGAGAGGAATTCTTGAAGCAGGAGCTTCTTGAGACAGATTGGACAGTGTACCTCTAGGACTTATTCTGTCACCACTCCATCGGGAGACACTTCTGGGGAATTGGTGAGCCTACATCGATAGGGAGACTAATACCCAGGGTCCCACCAAGCTGGTAGAGAGTTTTCTAAGTGGCTGGGATCAGTAAGTAACATAGACCTACCTTACTGATCAGAACCCCTGGCCCACTTGGATTGTCAGCTGTGGATTTTATTACCAGGAGTTTGGGCCTGCTAGGATCCTGTGCTGAGAGGTAACCCGCTGAGGACTTTGTTGGGGAGTTTTTACCTGTACTGGTGATTTTCTGACACTTCTTATATTTTGTGGGGGAACAAGTTTCTCCTTGGGAGCACTATTGTATTTAACTGTGTGACCTGTGAACCTAGAGGACCGGGTATCTAGTGAGCTTTTGTTCCAATGCCAGTGTCCTCACAAATTTTGTGGCAACCAATGGGGTCACACATTCCCAACGTTTGGGTAGAGAGCAGGGACTTGTATCCAGATACGATCAGGCTCTGTAAGGACACAAGGCAACAGTCTGTCATAATCAGTGTTAGTGAAAAACCTAGCTGGGAAGTCGGCAGGAATGACAGAAGCAGAGCAGTTTAACAGCCACAAAGATATTCTATATAAAATCCAGGAAACAACACTTGCAGGGGTTCTGCAGAACCAAAGGGGTGGACTTTGAAGACACAGATGTGCGTGAAGTTCTGGTGGCCAAACTAATGAAATGGGAAAAGGCTCACCCTGAGGAGATGGAAGAGTCAGGGGGAAAGAGGAGGCCAAAGACCAGCAACAGAGACCCCCCAGTGGTACACAACCCAGACCACCGTCTGGCACTTCAGCAGTGCTGCAAGATTGGCTGACAGCACTCGAGGAAAGGGCAACCTTGCATGAAAGGGCTGGAGTGCTCCAAGCAATGGATTGGATACCCCAGATTCAGAGAGAAGAAGGCCATGGAGAGACCCAATTGAGACCTCAGCTGGGATATAGTGGAGTCCCAATTTTTAAAAAGGCCCTAACAGACATTGATACCCATCTCCAGGTTTTTGAAAACTTGATGGGAGTCCGTGGGGTTGAGGAGATAGTGTGGTCCAAATATCTGAGACCCAGCCTGACTGGGAGATCACTGGAAACTTTCCAGGCTTTAAGCCCTCAAGAATGTAGGGATTATGGTACTGTGAATAAGGCACAGCTGTTAAAATTCCAGTTAAATGCAGAGACCTAGAGATACAAGTTCAGGTCTTTGAATAAAGGAGGGTCACAGACACACCAGGAATTAGTCAATTAGTCAAGCAGCTGCGGGGAGGGAGAGCAGAACAATTCCAGCAAGTCTAGTGATGCCACGAGCCCCCTTTGTTAGAGCGAATTTTGCCCGGAATCCTAGAGAAGAACCAGCCCGATCCAGACCCTGGGACCTAAATCCAAAGAAATGCTTTCGGTGCAACCAGGTGAGGTCCGATACCAGGAGCCAGAGCTGCACCAGTGGCCGCTGTACAGTATGCCCAGGAACTTTTAAAATTGGCATTAAGGCTGAGCCACCCTGTCCTGATGTGCAAAAGGCAAGGGATGAGGTGTATGTGGTGAACCTGATTTTGGGGGAGGGGAGGCAGAGCTCTAGGAATATGCGGGGTAATCTGCATGATGTGTGGGTGGGGGGCTTCAAGGTCCAGGGGTTGAGAGACTCGGGAGCATCCCTGACCCTGGTGGAGCCTGATATAATTAAAAGATCCCAAGTAATAGAGGGACAGCAGGTCCGGATTTCCATGGTGGGGGGCCACCTTGCAGATATTCAGGTGGCCTGTAAACATTTGGATTAGGGGGTGGGGTTTGGAATAGTGGAGGTGGGCAACCTGGAAGGACTACCAGTAAAAGTGATTTTTGGGAATGATTTGGACCAGGGATTTGTCACAAACTTTGTGCAAGTTGTGACCCACAGCCAGAGCCGAGCCCAAGCCACAGGAGCATAAGCCGCCACAATGCCAAGGGGACCACTAAGACTAACCCCGACAACCAGAGCTAAGGAACCAGAGGCAGCACCATTGGTGAGTAACCCAAAATATCTGATGTTGTACGAGAAATTGATTTGGGGGAGGAGGACAGAAAGGAATTTAGGAATACCCAACAAACTGACCCATCCCTAGCCAAACTGAGGAGTGCAGCGGACGCTGGGGGAGGGGAAGTGGCAGGCAGTAAGGTAGTGTGGGACAAAGGACTGTTATACAGGGTAGTCACCTCCATCCTAGATCAGGACCCGGGGATAGAATTGAAGCAGTTGGTGGTACCGTGGGATTACTGGACTCATGTATTAGCGCTGGCCCATGACATACCAGCAGTGGGGCATTCTGGGACCAAAAAAATGTTGGCCCAAGTGTTGCAGACTCAATTCTAGCCCGGAGTCACCCAGGATGTGAAATAGTACAAAGCCTCCTGTGACACCTGGCAGAGGATAGGGAGAGCCCTTAAGAAAGCCCCACTACAACACCTGCCTATAATTGAGGAACTCTTTGCCTAGGTGGCTATAGATATTGTAGGTCCATAAGCCATCCCCAGTTACAGCGGGAAAAGATTCACCCTCACTCTGGTGGACTTTGCCACCAGATACATTGTGGCAGTAGCCCTGCCGTCCATAGACGCAGAGCATGTGGCCCAGGCTGTGGTGGACATTTTCAGCCGGAGAGGATATCCCAGGGAAATGGTTACTGACCAGGGGACCTAGTTTTAAGCGGACCTAGTCCAGACGCTATGTGAGAAGTGGGGCATTAAGCTTCTGCGAACCACCCCGCACCATCCTCAGACCATTAGTTTATGTGAGCATTTCAATGGAACGCTGAAACGCCTCCTGAAGGCATATGTACAATCTGAAGGGAGAGACTGAGTAAGGGCCCTGCAGCAGCTCTTGTTCGCATACAGGGAATTGACCCAGGAATCCACTGGATACTCTCCTTTCAAACTTTTGTATGGCTGGAGGAAACAAGGCCCCCTAGACCTGGTTAGAGAGAGCTGGGAAGGAATGTTCCAGGCCAATGTGCAGCATATCCTTAAA